>NW_026596430.1:2430480-2494815 GCF_907164565.1 Psammomys obesus | reverse complement strand
CTTCTTCTTCTTCTTCTTCTTCTTCTTCTTCTTCTTCTTCTTCTTCTCTCTACCTCTTTTTTTCTCTTTTAGTCTTCTTTCTTTCCCTCCCTCCTTCTTTCCCCTTCCTTATAGTCCTTGTTAATGACTTGCAGATTACTAGTCAGAATTCTTTCTTGGACACTGAACTACTGGTCCTTTAGTACTGAGATTTCTCCTACTTGGGTAGAGCTGTTGCTGTTAAGCAATCATTCACACCAGCAAGTTCCTCTAAAGTTACTGTTAACAGTTGTTTTCAGAACACTCCAGAATTCTCCATTGCCAAACGCCAAAGAGAAGCAGATGCTTCTCTTTCATTCTGTCAGCTTCAGTGTTTATTGAAACTCTGACAGCACTTACAGTTTTAAAGGACTTGACCTCTTATTATTTCCTATACCATCAGTATTAGCGGAAAAGTGCCTTTGTCACAGCAAAGTCTCTGTGCTTGTTACTAAAGAGTTCTCTGTCCCTTTAGTTCAACTTTGTTAGCCTTGAACTTTATCTTACTGTGTTCTTCACTCTCAGAAATTATAACCTATGGTTCTTCAAGAGGTGCTGTCAACCACACATTTCTGAGAATGTTCACATAATAGAATTATGGTACAATAATAGTAATCCTAGCTTATTGTCTCAGAATCACATCTTGCAGGAGGAGAGTACCAACTACTCTATAGCAGACTGTGGGAAGCTCAGTATCTAACTCTGATCTTCACTGTAAAGCGCTGTAGGACATTGGACAAACTATTTCAGTTCCTTTTCCTTAGAATTCCTCTCCTCTACCATTACATCAAGCTTAAAGGGTTCACATGAGTGTCACAGAAGTTAATATATCTTACTTTGAGACTATTTTCTGGCTTATAATTCAGTTATATTTGTCATTTTATAAGAAAGAGAAGTAAATTTCTGTCTCATGTATTGTGAGCTGAGAATTTTTTTTTTTTTTTGTCATGCTTGGGCAAATTTAATCAGAGAAGTTGCCCAATTGCCTCATTGGTTCAGCTGAGCTCTCAGTTCATTGTCACTTTGCTCTCCCAGTGACAGCTTGCTGAGGCAATCTTACAGGTGCAGCAGTTGACCCTGAAGAATACCTTCATAATTTACCTGGTTTTCATTGTTTACCTTCCTGGAGAGACAATGGTGGTGGCCACAGTGCTCTCATCCTGAGGACCACTGAGAATGAAATTCTCACAGAACACTTGCTTCTGTTCTGCATAAGCTCAGAAGACAGCTTTGTGAAAGCTCATCATACTATGAAGACACTTAAACTTGGATTTTCCATATTTTATCTCATCCTCTGATTTTCATAACTGTTTTTCTAATGGGTTGTCTACCTTACTAAAGAAGTCAGATATTTAATCTCTCCAAATGCAGAAATCACTCACTTGTCTGAGTAACACGGGAGACCTTAAATATAGCCTCAGGGGTTATATTACACTAGCAGTGCAGATGACCATTGAGTGATTCTGATTCTGGGACAACGTGGGTACTGGAAACAAAAATGCACTAAAAAAAATTAAAAGTTAAAATGTTTATATTTCACAATGAGGATGTTCTTTTCATAAAGTGTGTCGGGGATTTTTAATACCTAAGTATTATTATTATTTTTCTACTTCATTCATGGCTTCTAGTCTGTTCACAGTAAGATTGTTGATGAATATGGTCCCTGAATCATGAACTTTTTCTATTTCCCTCCTTTGTTAACAAGCCAGGAGCATAAATTTGCCAGTCTCTAGAAGAGAACGCACCTGAGTTTAGATTCTAATGCTCTCCAAAATCTCTTACTAGATGGCATAATGGCACAATAGTAGACTTTCACTCTTTTTTTTTAAATTTTTTATTAATTACACTTTATTCATTTTGTATCCCCCCATAAGCCCCTCCCTCCTCCCCTCCCGATCCCACCCTCCCTCCCCTTTCTGCATGCATGCCACTCCCCAAGTCCACTGATAGGGGAGGTTCTCCTCTCCTTTCTGACTTTCACTCTTAAATATGCATGTGCTTGAAAACAAAGCCCATGTATTATTCTAGTATGATCTTGGAGAAATGAGGGTAGGCTAATCTCATTTAGTACTTCCTTTTGAAATTGGAGAACTTTGGGGTAAAGGAGCTGTGGCTGCAGCCTTTGCCAACTTGTGCCTCCTTATTTTATTTTGCTTTAATTTAGTTTTCAACATCATGGCTGGAGGGTTCTAATAAATGACTCTGAAGATACTGTGAGCTGCCTAAGGAAGACTCGTGCTGGGGCTGAGTTTGGGAGCACGGTGGGTGGGCAGTGATGCCGACTGCAGATGCTCCCCTTCACGTGTTGAGAACTGTGTGTTCTCGGACTGTTTGGATCCTGATCTGTTACTAGTAATAAGGGAAACTGCAGTATTTCACCCTCCTCCCATTTCTCACACTTTGGGTTGTGAGTTTAGCCATGACAGCTGAGCCATCTCTCCAGCCATTCATCCTATTTCTAATGATAATGAGTCTGGACAGTTTCACTGCTCCAAACTCATGTTTTTTAAGTAGTTTTCTGAGGCTTGTGACAATATGAGTTTCAGAATTTCTATACAGTGGTAATTTGTGCCCTTTTAAAATTAAAAGTCATAATATTATGCACAGTATCAATTCACTTCCTTTTTGTCACAAAGCATTGTTGAAAATTCTATTGATTGTCTAATTTTATTTCACTAACATGTCACAAGTATTGTTTTTTTATTTCATCAAAAACAATTTTAACTTTCAGTAATTCTATTAAAATAAATCTATCATTTAACAGTAATAGAAACATATTTTGAAAAATGCTTCAATAGGAGATTTTATATTTCATAGAATATGTCTCTCAAAACAAGATGGTGCAGCTTACTGCACAACTAGGTCATACGGGACAGCCTCATATATAGCTAGACTCCATGGTACAGCCTGATTCCCAGCAACACACAGCACAGCTTACGGAGTTTCACTCTCGATGTACTAGTTTATTGATATTATCAGCTATTAACCACTATTCACAACTATGTGTGAGCTACATTATTTTACAGCAGGCCAGGCCATCATTTTGTTTGTATCAGGATCACCACAAACATGAAAATGCATTGCGATGCTGCACTACAATGGCTATGCCAATAGACAATAGACAGTTTACTGTTGTCATATAATTTTATGAGATCATTCTCATATATGCACCTGGCCCACAGTCCATGACGACATATTTGACAGTGAGTATTTATAGGTATTTATTTTTAAAATATATTGAAATTGCAGAACTTTATCCTGATAACATTTTCCTTCACTATGGTGTGTAGACATAACTTAACTCAGAATTAAATATCCTTGATGCCTGACCAAGATACTTTTTGATGGATTAACCAAATGCACACTTGTTACTTAAGAGTGAGTAGATCTCAGTAATTGTTAATTAGTATTTTTAACTTCTTTTAAAATTTGTTTACAATTTTTATTGATATGTATATGTTTGTGCGTATGTATGCACGTGAGTGTGTGAATTTCTGTGGAGATCAGGAAAGGATTTTAGATTTCCCTTGAGCTGGAGTATGTTACATGCAGTTAAGGTTACCTATGAATGGAACCCAACACAAAGTTGTAAAGTGTTGTATTTTTTCTGATTTTTTAATTTCATAATACTGAATGATTATTGAGCATGAATTTTGTAGATAACCAATATTAAGTTGAAAATGCTAGACAGGCTTGTTACAGAATAATTCAATCAGCTAATCACAAGTGAAGTTTTCATTCACATAAAGTTCTGCTAAAGGGAGGAAAAGGAGTGAGATTAAAGAGACTGCAAGTGCTATTTTCTCTTTTCTCAGACTCTGTCCTTAGACTGTTCAGTGGGCGTTACCAGCTCCATCTTGCCAAGTGGATGAGATAAAAAAGGGCTTGGCCTGCAAAACATCCTTGGCTGCAAAACATCCTGTAGTGAGATGCTCCTGTATGGACTGATATTTATGAAAGCACCTTATTGGAGAAGAAAACAAGGTCCTTATCTTCCTGTTTAGTTTTCTGCAGATGGGTCGGGGTGCATCAAGGGAACTGAAATGTTCACTGCCATCTCTTTAGAGAGAGCAACTGCTGGCAGCTCATAAACCTCACTTGAGAAGATAAGACAGGAGGGTAATTGGGATTCCTTATGTCTTTAACATCATTATTTACTTAACAGCTTTAGTTTACTAGTATTTGATTTGTCATAATTTGATTAATGTACATGAGTTTGTAGATGATTTAAAGATATTATAAATAAGCTAGTGGCAAACTATAGTATTCCAACCCAAATCAAATCTACCCTAGGGCCACTTAGAATCAAGGTGCTAATTAAAGCAGGAGAGCTTGGTTTGTGGTTTATGAGCCTCTTAGGGAAAAGAGTCTATCATTGGCCTGACACCATAATCAGTAACCTTGATAGGAACACTGGGTCTTTAAAACATCGAAGAGGCATGCAGTACAATGTAGTGGTGATAGGGAAAGGCAAACTGACAGTAATAAAATGCTGAAATTATGGAAAGGGATCCGTATAATCCCTGAAGTCATGTCTAGCATGGTACCCAAAAGAGTTTATCAGCCAAAGTGGTTTTGTTTTTCTTCTATGGAAAAGAGATTTTTTCATTCACATATTATATATTAATTATGTTTTCCACTTCCTCTGTTCCTCCCAGTTTCTCTCCACATCTCCTCTGTTCATATCCACTCTCCTTCCCTATCTCATTAGAAAGCAAACAATCTTCTAAATGATAATAATAAAATATAATAATAAAACAAAAACAAAGACATCAAAATTTAACAAGATAAACAAACCAAAGGAAAAGGGCCCATGAGAAGGTATAAAAATCAGAAACATACTCTTTCACACACACAGGATTCCTACAAAAACACTAAACTAGAAGCCATAAACTGTAGGCCTAGAGTTTTCACCAAACCCATTTTATTTAGGGTTCTTAAGCACCTTTACCTTCCTTCCAATACCCTCCCACTCCCACAATCTTAGGTAGGAGATTAGTAGGGAAAAGGGCTGTAATCCTATTTTATCTACTTCCTGCTGTTTAGGGTCCATGGGTTTTTAGGGAATTAGCAGACTATCCTCAGGATGCCAACAGTTCAGTCCAAAGGCCAACACCAAGCAGCAACATGAAGTCAATGAAAGCTGCAAGTCGCAGTTGGATTACCCAGAAAAGTTCTTTGGAATGTTTCTTTCTGCAAAGTCAAGTGTCAAAGCACAAAGATCAGTATAGCCATGTTGATCCAAAAAGCAATGTCTTACTGTGTGTGTGCCTCTAAATCTGTCCTCTCCTCAGAGTCCATCCATGGATGTTCTCAGCTGGCCAAAGCCATGTCCCTTGCATGTGAGAGCTCATAGCAAAATACCATGTGCCCTCTCACTAGTCAACCTGGGAAAAATATCACATGTCTAGATTGCAGCAAAACATCACATGACAGAACTGAATCTTCAAGGTAACCAGAAATTTCCACTTCAATAAAATATATGCAAAGGACCTAGTGTAGATCCATGCAGGCCCTGTGCGTGTCATCTCAGTCTCTGTGAGCTCACATGCGCTTCGATTGTGTTGATTTAAAGGGCCTTGTTTCCTTGGTGTCCTCCAACCCTTCTAGACTCTACATTCTTTTCTTCTCTTCTGCTAGAACTCCCTGAGACCTGAGGAGAAAGAATTTAATAGAGAAATCCCATTAAGCACTGAGTGTTATAAGGTCTTTCACTCTCTGCACAATTTTGGGTTTGAGTTTTCGTATTTATTCCTATCTTATACAGGAGAAAGCTTCTTGTTTGTGGGCTGAGCAAGGCACTGATCTATGAGTATAGAGAAAGCAAGATGTCATTAAGAGTCATTTGATAGATGCTTGATTTTTGACCTGTGGTATTTTATTTTACTCTAGTTCCCTGGGATATCTTGTTTCTGATCCTTAGTCACCCATGCAGTGTCAGGTATGAAATCAAATCTAGTGAAGTAGACCTTAAGTTAAATCATATATTGGTTGGTTATTCCCATAAGTTTTGAGGGGCTATTGTCTTAGCATATCTGCAGGTAGAACATCATTACAGATCAAGAAATTTGTGACTGGCTTGGTGTTTACTTTTCCTCCTTTGGTAGCATGCAGAGTACCTTCCCATAAGCAAGACACTTAAAGTGAAACCTTTATGTAGGCACCATCTTGACTTCTCCATGTTCAATGAATTGTATAGGTACTGTACTGTCTTTAGCAATGGGATTTTGCTCTCAGTTTATGGAGAGCAACCTATAATCTTGGCAACATTTATACTATGGAGTACTATTCAGTTTATTTTTTAAGAAATCATGAAATTTGCAGGTAGATGACTAGAATAAGAAAAAAAATCATCTCAAGCCAGGAAATCTATATCCAGACATACTAATATGGTATTTGCTTATGTGTGTATTAGCTATTAAGTCAATGATAAGCGAGCAATAGCCCATAAAACCACAGAGGTTAGGTATAGAATAAGGAACTAGGAGGTACAGATAGATATTTCTAGGAAAGGGAAGTAGAATAGATAGTTATGGATAAATGAGGTGGAGTGGGCTGGAACAGGAGGATCAAGTAGAAAAGAAAGGACAAAGGAGGGAATATGGGGAGAGAATCTAAATTTAAGGGTCATTTGAAGAGTATTATGGAAATCTAATGTTTCCTAAAATCTATTCCTTCCTAAAATATCTAAAATATTCACATATATAAAGGTAATCTAAATGAGATCTCTAAATAATAGAGAGAGTCCCATGTGGCCATCTTATATCACCAAATAAAGCTTCCAGTCCTGGGATTGGGTTATATATAGTTAATTTTTTGGCTAAAATGGTCTCATGGAAATACCCAAACAGTGCAATATATAACCAAAACTCCTTTTTTTTAAATTGCCAAAACATATTATCAGGGACCATCTTTGTCTGATCATGTTATACTAGAAAGATGAATGGACAAATTTGTGTCTCTCCACAATGTCACAATTTATTGAACATTAAAATATTCATGAAGTTCAGTGGTTTCGGGGGAAGCAATTTTCCAGGATGATGAGGTTAGTTTGTAGGTTTTTTCACAGGGGTCAGATACAAAATATGTTTCCATGTTACTTGGCTCTCTCTCCTTACTAAATGGCATTAACATTTATCTGCCTAGATATTCTTCCTGTCCCACATTATGTTTGCAGATAGTTCACTTTAGAAAGAGCATAGAATAGAAACTAGAGTCCAAGTACTTGAGTATGTTGTTGTTGTTGTGTTTTTTTGTTTGTTTGTTTTTGTAGTTTTGTATTATTCTCTTCTTCACCAAATATTTAAGAGAGTAGAAATTGGAGTCTAGTACTGTGCCAAATGCAATCATTTCTCCAGAGAGCCACACTCTGTTGTAAAGATTTACACAATTACAACCAGAATCACATGTCTATACATTCTTGGAAAACTACAAGATTGTGTGAAAGCACATTATAAGAACATCTAAGCCAGCATCTAAGAGTGGGCAGTGATGAATAAAGAAAATAGCTGAACATGAACTGGAAATGTGCACTATTCCTGTGTTCTATGAGAGGACAGGAGGGGAATGACAAGTGTGTGGAGGATTCATCCTAAAGGCACAGAGATGAATTCTATAGAGAAACCAAAGTTAGAAGAGAATATTGTGATCAGATAGCTTTAAAACAATGGGGGAAATATTTTCATGGGAAGAAAAAAAAATGAAACATGATGGGTCTGAGATACTTGGAAAGAGTATTTAAGCCATTGGAATAGAACAGGATGAGTTATCTATTAGCTAATTCTAAAATGTCTAAAGCAATTTGTCTGTACTGATGAAATGTGAACTGCTACCAATGTGGCTGAAGTCATCTATGATCTGAGCACATGCACTGTGCCTCTGGGGGTGTTAAATCCTCAGGCTACTCAGTCATGTGGCAAATCTAAAGAATTGCTTATAAACTGTAAAACCTAAGTGTTTCTCATGCAAGTTATTCTGAGGCTTGGTGCTCTGACCCCTCACTAATCTTTAAAAGTTAACCTCTCCAAATACAAAGAAGGGCAATGGGTGAGAATGGAAAATTCTGAAAAGAATTGAAGATGATTTACATACATATATTTTAAAAGAGGAGAGTTAGTTTAAATAGATTTGTTCACTTCTTTTCCAACGAACTTGATTCCTATACCAATATTCTTTTACTTTCTTTTGCAGTTTTAAGTTTTCCTCTTACAGAACTTAATAGCATCTCTTGAGAACATATTATATGACACCCCAAGGTGTTAAGCATTGAACTTATAAATGTCAATCAACCATAGTTCTTTGACCTTGTGGAACTTACCATCTAATGGGAGAAATATATAAATGCATGATTTTAATATTATATGCATTAAATATGTGTATTCAATATGAATTATTTTTGTAAAACTCATAGTCATACACTCATCTATCCATGTGTCATGCCCATCAGTGTGTGTATATATATATATATATATATTTCTAAAACACAGTTTTGATCAAAAGGCTCATGCTGGGGCTAGAGAGAGGCTTTGGGTGGTAAAATTCTGCAGTGTAAGCCAGAGGATATGTTTTTTATCCCTAGATCCTATAGAGAAGAATCCTAGTGAGGTGGTATGTGCATTTAGTCCCAACACTAGTGAGACAAAGAGAGGTGCATTCCTGAGACCCCTGCTGTTAACAGGGGTCTCATCTGATGAAAGGATTCATGTATGCTTTTTCTTGGTCCTAAAAGCAAAGTCCACATATATGTTCACTCACACAGTCCACTGCAGTGGGGACCTTATGCCAATGTATTACTGTCTATTTGTATTCTTGAAGCATGTCATGATTGTTCACACTTCACTACTTAAATTTTTAAAAATCCAATTGGTAGGTGCAACAGTTCTCATTTTTTTCAATACATGCATGCAGTTTCTCAGGAATTTACACACACAACCTAACTCTTACCTGCAGTATCAGCTCACAAACATACTGCTTCATTTTCTATTTCCTTTTTTTTTTTTTTTTTTTTTTTTTTTTTTTTGTTAAGAACTGGAAGCTCTTTACTAGCTCTGGGAGTGTTGATTGTATTTTCAGAAAGTATACTTCAAGAGAATGGTGAAAGTGACATAATTATATTTTAATTAAAACTGTATATTAAAAAACCAATCCTCACCACATTCAGGTTTTTGTTATAATAAAACCTAATTGGTATTCCTTCTAGGAAGTGTATTTCATCAATTCTGAAATGGTTTTACAAGAAAATTGTCAATCACATTATTGAAATGGACACTCTTAATAATCTAAATTTCTATCCTTCTATGCCAATACTAAAAGCTGAATTCCACTAGCATTTTGGTATTTTTAATTTTTTAATTTATTTTTTATTTTATTACAGTTTATTCACTTTTTATCTCAACTGTAACCCCCTTCCTCATCCCCTCCTATTCCCCCCTCCCTCCCTCTTCTCTTTCCATGTCCCTCCCCCAGTCTACTGGTAGGGGAGGTCTTCCCTCTTCCATCTGACCCTAGTCTATACCCTAGTCTATCAGGTCTCATCAGGCTTGGCTTCACCGTCTTTCTCTGTGGTCTCCTCAGGGGGGAGGTGATCAAAGAGCCAGCCACTGAGTTCATGTCAGAGACAGCCCCTGTTCCCCTTACTAGGAAACCCACTTGGACACTGAGCTGCCATGGGCTATATCTGTGCAGGGGTTCTAGGTTATGTCCATGAATGGTCCTTGTTGGAGTATCAGTCTCAGATGAGACCCTTGTGCCCAGATTTTTTTGGTTCTGTTGCTCTCTTTGTGGTGTTCTTGTCCTCTCCAGGTCATTCTATCTCCCCCCTCTTTCATAAGATTCTCTGCACTCTGCCCAAAGTTTGGCTATGAGTTGGAGTATCTTCTGTGGCAAAGTGGCTGCATACAAAATTAACTCAAAAAGAAAAATCAGTTGTCCTCCTGTATACAAAATTCAAATGGGCTGAGTAAGAAATTAGGGAAATAACACCTTTTACAATTGCCACAAAGGATATAAAATACCTTGATGTAACTCTAACCAAGCAAGTCAAAGACTTGTTTGAAAAAAACAAAAAAACAAAAAAACACTTTAAGTCTCTGAAGAAAGAAATAGAATATATCAGAAGATGGAAAAAAGTTCCATGCTCATGGGTTGGTAGGATTAACTTAGTAAAAATGGCCATCTTGCCAAAAGCAATCTACAGATTCAATGCAATTCCCATCAAATTACCAACACAATTCTTTACAAACCTTGAAAGAAAAATTCTCAACTATATGGAATAACAAGAAAGCCAAAATTGCTAAAACAATTCTGTACAGTAAAAGATCTTCTGGGCCTGTCTCCATCCCTGATCTCAAGCTGTTCTATAGAGCAACAATAATAAAAACTGCATGGTACTGGCATAGAAACAGACTGGTGGATCAATGGGATTGAATAGAAGACACAGAAATAAACCCACATACTTGTGGATACCTGATTTTCAGTTTTACTTTTGCCTATTTCAGTTTAAAGTGTGTGAGGTTCAATTCTTATACAGGAAGCAATCATGGACTGTAGCCTGCTTTTGCCAAACAGCCATATTCATTCACCAACATCATTTATGTGGCAGCCTTTTTTCAACAAGGGAAAAGTTGATTGTCCTCATGAAAACTCAAAGTTTAAAACAACCTGCAGTGTTTACTATCTGCCCTTTCACAGAAAATATTTTTCCAACCCTCTCCAAAGTCTTGTCCAATTTTACATTTTGCTTTTAGAAAATTCTTATGCCGTATACCCAACAACGAAAATAAGCTAAGATGTCTGTGATTTTCTTCACTGTGATTCAGACAGAAACTAAAACGTGCATTAAAACAAGTTGTCAGAAGCAATGCTTTCTTCCATTTCTCCAAGAAAAGCCTGAAATGCGGATAGCCCTAAAAATTTCTCAAACAAAACAAGAAGCAAGCCAGAGGAAAAAAAAAATTAAGATCTGCTTTTAAAATTTATAAGCACTCACACATTACTGACAAAGGCAATAAATAGCCATGGTATAAATGTGCACACATACTTAAGGCAGGTACCACATTACCTTCTTCACATAAGCAGGGCAGTTTTCTGCCATAGGAGGTAGCCCATTGGAACATCACTGAGAGTGTCTTGTCTGATATTAATATACCTCTACGATGTTTTATTATTAACCTTAAATTGCATTTCATAGTCATAGCTAATTAATGTATTCTGAGTAATCATGGGAAGTTAAATCTGAATGGGGTAAGCCATTTTTTTTAATCAGCAAAAATATCGAGGTGTACACAGCCATGACTAAGCAATGAGTGTAACAATGTGAACAAAATCTTGTTCATTGCTTATCTCCCCTTCCTTGCTAGTACGTATTTTTGCAGGCATTGTGCCCTTAGTTACATGATTACTTGAAATGAGACAATATAAACTCAGATTAGCCTGTGTTGTCTCACAAATTGAATAAACTCATTTTCTTTCTTCTGATAGTATCCATTGAGTAGAGATGCTCGGTGTCAATTTAAACTGAGAATGTTAAAATACAGAAATAATGTGCTTAAAGAGAAGTCTCTTTGGACAGCTCAATGGGGGAATCTGCCTCTGTTCTGAGTTGTCTTTTAAAAGTCCCCAAGTGGAGGAGATATTTCAGAATTTGTTGACTGACCAAATCAAAGCACATTGCTGGAAATTGCTACCACAATGTCCATGGAAAATCATGTCCTGGGGATTCTTCCTATGGATGAAAGCATCATCAACCATAAGCTGCCCTAGGAAGCAGTCACTGGTGAAACCTAAGAGCTGTCCTAATAGAAACTTTTAATAAGTTTCTTTGCATTTTTCTCTGTCCTTTAGCACTTTCTATAAGAAGTCATTGTTATGTAGTAAAGCCTGACCTCTCTGAATTCTGGAAAATTTTCTCTCAATTATTTTTTTCACTGTTAATGTTCATTGTTGAGAAAACTAAAAATAAAATTAACGACTCCTCTCCAATTTCCTCTGTTTAGTCACTTGCATGTTGCAGCTATAAAACACAGTGTGTATAGTTATTATTCCACTGAGGATATGTACCCATCTTTTGCTTACATATGAAAAAAAATTGACATTTGACATGCACTCCCTCTCTCTCTTTCTCTCTCTCTCTCTATATATATATGTAGATAGATAAATAGATGATAGATAGATAGATAGATAAATAGATAACATAAATTCTCTTTAACTCTAGTGGGAAATGAGCTGTGGAAACACCTAACCAAGTGTTGTATTTATAATTTCCTCCTACCACAGAGATTGTTAAATGGGAAATGTTCTACTTTACCTGCCACATAGGGAAAATAACCCTTTCCATCTTAGATGGAAACATAAAATTAAACAGCAAAATTGATGAAAATTTAAGACAAATACCAAAATGGTTCTACAGAGATTAAAAAAAAAATTCTTGTCATTCAGCATAACTGGCAACCATTTTGACATTTTAATTTTGTAATATGTTATTTTCAGCACATGTCAAGTACATCATTCATGCTTTTACACTGATTTTATAAAGTTATAAATGATATATTTATATTATAAACATTTTATACTTTCAATGTTTGTTCAACCTTGATTTTTCATTAATGTATGATTTCAAACATTTGCATGCATACAAGTATACACTTACCAACTAGCAATACTATTTATTAGTCTTACTAAACACATGTCTTCAAATTATGTGAATATATCTTTTCTGATTTTCAAGAAAAAAATATTAATGATGATGGGGACAAAAACATGACATTTCTTAAAGCATTTACTAAGAAGGAACATAATATTAAAAGTTTTAATACAGGTATGTTCTTTGACCCATGATGAAGTTACACTGAGCTAAATCTATAGAACACAGAAAAGTACATATATCAGAATCTATTTGAAGCACCTCTCCTAGTGGACAGCACAGCTTAATACCACATTGCACTGTAGAACCCTGGCTGACTCACCTTGAAATACAGTGGCTTACTTAAAATTTTTCCTCACTACTTCCACCTGACATCTCAGGTGCTATGAGACAAAATTCTCAATTGTTGAAATCTAAGGGTTAAAATTTCAGCAGAACAAAAGTCTACTATTGGGTCTGGAAAGGTGGCTCATGAAGAGAATTTGGTTTTGGTTTCTAGCACCCACATGTCAGATAACAACTTTCTGTAACTCCAGTCCCAAGAAATGCAAGCTCCTCTTCTGGCTTCCTCGGGCATGAGACACACTAATGGTACACACAGCACATAGACCCTGAACAGTAATACACATAAAATAAAAATAAATATTTGAATATTCCTAATGTTTGACATCCTGAACAATAAGCACCTGAAATAGAATTCAGCCAAAGAAAATTTTGAAATTCTTCAAACACTTTTATTTTTGTTGTACAAGTTTACATTCCCACCAGCAGTGGCAGAAGGTTCCCCTTTCTCCACAACCTCTCCAGCATGGGTTATCAGTTGAGTTTTTGATCTTGGCCATTCTGATGGGTGTAAGGTGAAATCTTAGGGCGGTTTTGATTTGCATTTCCCTGATGGCTAATGATGTTGAGCATTTCTTTAAGTGTTTCTCTGCCATTTGATATTCCTCTATCAAGAATTCTCTATTTAGCTCTGTTCCCCAATTTTAATTAGATTACTTGGTTTCTTGCTTTTCAGCTTCTTGAGTTCTTTATATATACTGGATATTAGCCCTATGTCAGATAAAGGGTTGGTGAAGATTCTTTCCCAATCTGGAGGCATTTGTTTTGTTTTGATGATGGTGTCCTTTGCTTTACAGAAGCTTTGCAGTTTCATGAGGTCCCATTTATTGATTGTTGCTCTTTGAGCCTGCGCTGTTGGTGTTCTGTTCAGGAAGTTGTCTCCTATACCAATGAGTTCTGGGGTCTTCCCCACTTTTTCTTCTAACCGATTTAATGTGTCTGGTTTTATGTTAACGTCTGTGATCCACTTGGACTTTAGTTTTGTGCAGGGTGATAAGTATGGACCTATTTGCATTTTTCTACATATATATATGAGTTAGACCAGAAGCATTTGTTGAAGATGCTATCTTTCAGTTTCATGAGGTCCCATTTATTGATTGTTGCTCTTGGAGCCTGTGCTGTTGGTGTTTTGTTCAAAAAGTTGTCTCCTGTACCAATGAGTTCTGGGGTCTTCCCCACTTTTTCTTCTAACAGATTTAATGTGTCTGGTTTTATGTTGAGGTATGTGATCCACTTGGACTTCAGTTTTGTGCAAGGTGATATGTATGGATCTGTTTGCATTTTTCTACATGTAGATATCCAGTTAGACCAGAACCATTTGTTGAAGATGCTATCTTTTTTCCATTGAATAGTTTTAGCATCTTTGTCAAAGATCAGGTGTCCATAAGTGTGTGGGTTTATTTCTGGGTCTTCTGTTCAGTTCCATTGATCTACCATTCTGTTTCTATTCTAGTACCATGCAGTTTTTGCTATTGTTGCTCTCTAGTACAGCTTAAGATCAGGGATGGAGATACCTCCAGAAGATCTTTTATTGTAGAGGATTGTTTTAGCAATTCTGGGTTTCTTGTTATTCCATATGAAGTTGAGTATTTTTCTCTCAAGGTCTGCAAAGAATTGTTTTGGTAATTTGATAGAAATTGCATTGAATCTGTAGATTGCTTTTGGTAAAATGGCCATTTTTAATAAGTTAATCCTGCCAAGCCATAAGCATGGGAGCTCTTTCTATCTTCTGATATCTTCTTCTAATTCTTTCTTCAGAGACTTGAAATTTTTTTCATACAAGTCTTTGACTTGCTTGGTTAGGGTTACACCAAAAGGTACTTTATGTTTTTAGTGGCTGTTGTGAAGGGTGTTGTTTCCATAATTTCTTTCTCAGCCCTTTTGTCTTTTGTATACAGGAGGGCTACTGATTTTTTGGAGTTAATTTTGTATCTGGCCACTTTGCTGAAGGTGTTTATCAGCTGTAGGAGTTCCCTGGTAGAATTCTTGGGGTCACTCAGGCATACTATCATAACATCTGCAAATAGTGATAATTTGACTTCTTTCTTTCCAATTTGTATACCCTTCATCTCCTTTAACTGACTTATTGTTCTAGCAAGGACGTCTGGAAATAGGTTGAAGAGATATGGAGACAGTGGGCAGCCTTGCTTGTCCCTGATTTCTGTGGGATTGCTTTAAGCTTCTTTCAGTTTAGTTTGATGTTGGCTATAGGTTTGCTGTATATTGCCTTTACTATGTTTAGATATGTGCCTTGTATCCCTGATCTCTCCAACATGAATGATTGTTTGGATTTTGTCAAATGCTTTTTAAGCATCTAAAGAGATTATCATGTGTTTTTTTTTTTTCTTTCAGTTTCTTACTAAGGTGGATCACATTGATGGATTTCCATATATTGAACCACCCCTGCATACCTGGGATGAAGCCTACTTGGTCATAGTGGATAATTGATATGATCTTGTATTCGGTTTGCAAGTATTTTTTGAGTATTTTTGCATCAATGTTCATAAGGGAAATTGGCCTGAAATTCTCTTTCTTTTTGGGTCTTTATGAGGTTTAAATACCAAGGTGACTGTGGCTTCATAGAATGAGTTTGGTAGTGTTTCTTCTGTTTCTATTTTGTGGAATAGTTTGAAGAGAACTGGAGTTAGCTCTTCTTTGAAGGTCTGGTACAATTCTGCACCGAAACCATCTGGTCCTGGGCTTTTTTTGGATGGGAGACTTTCGATGACTGCTTCTATTTCCTTGGAGGACATAGGACTATTTAATTGATGTACCTGGTCTTGATTCAGCTGTGTTAAGTGGAATCTATCAAGAAAATTTTCCATTTCTTTTAGATTTTCAAATTTTGTGGCATATAGATTTTTGAAGTAAGTCCCAATGATTGTTTGGATTTCCTCAGTGTCTGTAGTTATGTCCCCCTTTTAATTTCTGATTTTGTTGATTTGGATAGATTCTCTCTGCCTTTTAGTTAGCTTGGCTAAGGGTTTGTCTATCTTGTTGATTTTCTCAAAGAACCAGCTCTTGGTTTCCTTGATTCTTTGAATTGTTTTATTTGTTTCTAATTGATTGATTTCAGCCCTGAGTTTTATTTCCAGCTGTCTACTCCTTTTTGTTGTGTCTGCTTTTTCTTTTCCTAGGGTTTTTAGGTGAGCCATTAAGTTGCTTGAATGAGCTGTCTTGAATTTCTTCTTGAAGGCACTTAGTGGTATGAACTTTCCTTTTAGCACTGCTTTCATTGTGTCCCACAGGTTTGGGTATGTTGTGCCTTCATTTTCATTGAATTCTAGGAAGACTTTAATTTCTTTCTTTATTTCTTCCCTGTCCCAGCTGTCATTTAGTAGCAAGTTGCTCAGTTTCAATGTGTGTGAAGGCTTTTTGCTATTTCTGTTGTTGTTGAGGTTCAGCTTTATTCCAGGGTGATCAGGTAGGATACAACGGATTATTTCAGTCTTCTTGTATCTGTTGAGCCTTGCTTTGTGACCAAGTATATGGTCTATTTTGGAGAAGGTTCCATGAGGTGCTGAGAAGAAGGTAAATTCTTTTGTGTTTGGGTATAAGGTGCTGTAAATGTCTGTTAGGTCCATTTGATTCATGACCTCTGTCAGAGACATTGTTTCTTTGTTTAATTTCTGTTTTGTTGACCTGTCCTTTGTTGAGAGTGGGGTGTTGAAGTCTCCCACTATTAATGTGTGGGGATCTATGTGTGGTTTATGTTTTATCAATGTTTCTTTTACAAATGTGGGTGCCCTTGTATTTGGGGCAGAGATGTTCAAGATTGTGATGCCTTCCTGGTGGAATTTTCCCTTAATGAGTATGAAGTGTCCTTCCCATCTGTTTTGATTAATTTTGGTTGACAGTCTATTTTAGCAGATATTAGAATGGCTACTCTTGCTTGCTTCTTGGGTCCTTTTGCTTGGAAAACTGTCTTTTAGCCATTTACTCTCGGGTAATAACTATCTTTGTGACTTAGGTGTTTTTCTTTTATGCAACAGATTGCTGGGTCTTGTTTATGCATCCATTCTGTTAATCTGTGTCTTTTTATTGGAGAATTGAGTCCATTGATGTTGAGAGAGATTAATGACCACTGACTGTTAGATCCTTTGATTTTGATGTTGGCTGTGGTCATAAGTTTGTGTGCTTGGTTGCTTTTTGTCTTACTGTAGTGAGGTTAATTATTTGCTTTGTTTCCTTGAAAGTAGCTAGTTTTCTTGGGTTGTATTTTTCCTTCTAGTGTCTTCTGTAACACTGGATTTGTGTATAGATATTGCTAAAATTTATTTTTGTCATTTAATATCTTGTTTTTTCCATCTATGAGGACTGAAAGTTTTGCTGGGTATAGTAGCCTGGACTGACATCTATGTTCTCTTAGGTTCTACATGATATATGTACAGGCCCTCCTGGCTTTCCTAGTCTTTGTTGAGAAGTCAGTTGTGATTCTGATGGGTTTGCCATTATATGTTACTTAGCCTTTTTCCCTTGCAGCTTTTATTTATTTATTTATTTTGTTGTTGTTCTGTATACTTACTGTTTTGATTATAATGTGACAGGAGGATTTTCTTTTCTGGTCTAATTGATTAGGTGTTCTGTAGGCCTCTTGTCTTCTTATTGGCTTCTCTTTTAAGTTGGAGAAATTTTCTTAAATGATTTTAGTGAAAATATTTTCTGGGCCTTGGTGCAGGGAATCTTCTTTTTCCTCTATGTCTATTATTCTTTGGTTTTGTCTTTTTATGTTGTCTTGGATTTTTTGGACGATCTGTGTCAGGAATTTTTTCGATTTAACATTTTTTTGACAGATACATCGATTTCTTGCATTATATCTTCCCCACCTGAGATTCTTTCTTCCATCTCTTGTAGTCTATTGTTTATGCTTACCTCTGTAGTTCCTGTTTTCTTCCCTAAGTTCTTTCTCCCCACAATTTCCTCCATTTGTGTTTTCTTTAATTTTTCCAATTCTATCTTCAGAAGTTGAGCCATGTTGGTGATTTCCTTCACCTGTGTGACTGTATTTTCCTGTTTTTCCTTCAATTCCTTCAGCTGTTTGTTTGAACAATCCTCTGTTTCTTTTATTTCTTTCAGTGATTTAAGTATTTCCTTTCTAAAGGCCACAAACTGTTTTGTTGCAACTTCTTGTATTCCTTTACAGATGGCCATAATCTGTTCGTTTTTATCTTCCTCTACGTCTTTTCATATTTTATTTGTTTCCTCTGCTATCCTCTTCATGAGCATCAATGTTAGATCATCTTCTTGAATTTCAATTATGCTGGGGTGTCCAGGACTACTTGCCCCTGGATAACTGGGTTCTGGAGATGTCACATTGCTCTGTCTTTTGTTGGTTTAGCTTTTACTGTGGCCTCTACCCATTGGGCTATCTTTGGTGTTGGGTGTTAGTTTCTGGTAGTACCTGGAATCCTGTGGTTGAGAGAATCCCCTTGGCAGGAAGATGGTTTTTCCTGGAGGAATCTTCCTCAGCTTTTTGGGTATGGTCACTGTATGGCTGGTGTTTTTCAGGAGTTGCCACAGTTCACTTCATGTGTAGAGACCTGAGTGGTAACTGTGGTCCTTGTTAGTCAAGAGGGTTCTCCTCTCACTTGGAGAAGTCCTGAAGACAGCTGCCCTACTTCTGAGTTCCTTGCTGTAAATTTAGTGAGCTGCTGCTGTAACCTGGGGGTCCCGTGGTTTGGTCAGTTTTGTTAGAGTTAACTGTTTGCCCCTTGGAGCAGCATCTGGGGGTTGATCTCGGGGATCCCAGGCTTCTGTAGGTCTGAGGTTGGGGCTCTGTGCCCCAGTACCCAAGCTGTAATCTATGGCAAGTGAGTGCCACTCTCTTAGTAGCAGCAGGTTTGCTGGTGCACAGCAGGTCCCTGTGTTGGGCTGGTCTGTAGGACCTTTTCCAGGGATATACTGGGTGGCCTAAGTCCCTTCCCATTTGCTTCCTTCCCTGTGGGAATTTCCCCAGACAGGGACTCTCAGTCTCTGTTGCCCTGGGGCACACAGCTCTGTTGGATCCAAGAGCTGGGCATGCAAGCAAGTCTCTGTGCTCGCAGCTGGAGCCCAGTTCAGTGATGGTGGCTCCCCCCACCCCGCCATTCTGCAAGACCTTTTCTAGGGAAAGACTGGGGGACTTGTAGCCAGTCCTGTTTCCTTTCTTCCCTGTGGGTTTTTCTCCATGACTGGTACTCCCAGTCTCTGGTGTTTTTGTTCCCACTGTTCAGCCTGGGAAGGTGATCAAGACACCTAGGTGTGTGGCCCTGGTCTGGCGACCTAGTGCCTGTGCAACCCGAGATCTCTTCCCGGTTCTGGCTGGGTAACCTAAGAGTGGACCCGACTGATTCCCATGCCATGGGGGTTTCCTCTCACATGTGAAACACAATCGCTGTTGTTTTAGGGCCCAGAGTACAGTCTCTTGGTCACTGTGTGGAAAATGTTGTCCTGCTCCTCAAATGCTCCTGGCACGGTCATCTTGTCCCTCTCGTTACTGAGAATTTCATTGTTATAATTTAAGCTTTATTTTTCCTAGCAATGTCCACATCATATTATTGTTTAGAACCCATTTTTTAAATTCTCATTTTTGTTTCATTGATTTCTAATACTGTTATGTCCCAGCTCTTTCACAAGTGTAGTCCTTCACTGGAATAAAATATGTTGACATCAGGTGTTTTCCTCAGTCATTTTCAACCTTGTTTTTTGAGACAATATCTCTCATTGAACTTGTAGCATGTTGATTTGTTAGACTGGCTTTAGCCTCAAAGATACACTGTCTCTACATTTTTAGCGTTGAGGTTACAAGGAAATGCCACCAAACTCCTTTTGAAGAGATTTTCTTCTTATCCATTAATTCTTTTCAGGAGCCCTAGTTTTTCTACAAAGTTTCCTCGATTTTCTTCTACTTTTTTTTTGAACAGTCATATCAAAGTCTTTCTAGTAAAGTCTGTGGAATAGCTCAGAAGTGGAGTGATTAACTAATACATATGAACCCTGGATCAATATATAGCAACATATGATGCACAAAGTCCTCCTAACTCCCAGCCACCATCTTGTCCTAAAGTCACCATCTTAAAGTGTTTCTTGTGTATTCCAGTGTTGGGAATTGAATCCAAGACCATCCACTGACTTGCTGAGCACTACACTGATTTATATCCTGATGTGTTTGATATCAGGGCATTCCACTTTTTTTCATCAAAACCTATATTGATGGCTACCAGCCAAGTATCCTTAAATTTAGCATCATAACTATAATGACTATTTCTTATAGTTTATCTTTTCAGAGAGTTAGGAACTTAGGAGTCACTCTTCTGGAAGGGTTGACTACACTTCAGCACTTGATTTCAAAATGTTTCAATCATGTGGTGAAGATTTAATTACTAACTAGTTGTAGCTCTCCACACATTTAACAAAGCATCCACATAACTGGGAAGCAGATTTGGACTAAGTGAGTGAAACAAGTAATAGCAAAAAGTTAAAAAAAAAAAAAAAACTTGACAATCTCATGTGTCAACTTGGCTTGACCATTATATGTATATATGATGTATGTATACACACACATATGTATAGTTTTGGGATATGATCAAAGTTTGAACTAGTTTACTGTGAGTGGACCTCAGTCACTTTCAAGTTCTGAATGATCCCTCACTTGCTTTCTACCATAAAAGTACAAACCAGTTTTTCTTCACCCCACTTTCTACATATTTATCTTGAGAGCATACTCTATAGATACTATTTTTTCCAGGATTCTGACTAACAAAGTAAGCTTATATTAGAAGTGACATAATATGCAATTAATCATATTATATTAATCACACATGCTAGCTTTACCAAAATAAGGAAGAAAAGTCAGAAAGCATGTGAGACCATCTTGTCATAAAATACAACAACCTGATGGTAACTGAATTTATATTTCTGATATTAAACTTTCCCTCAAAATTCAGACTTACAAACACAATTTCATATTTAGTAACTATACATAAATATAAATAAACACTTCACACTTAACAGTGTTATTGATTCATTGCCATCACTACTGTCTGATCTGTTAACCTTCCCATGTTCTCAGTGACAACGAAGTAGTCCTGATTGTTCTACTATTCCAGAAAAATATTAGTTCTTCTATCTTATACTCCAGCTTTGATCCTTGAACCTGTCAAACTCTACTCCTTAAAACATTCTGATAAAAATCATTTTTATATTGCACAGCCAAAGTATCTATCACTAAACTTCAAATCTACTATCATCTCATGCAAATAGAATTTGAGAAATTTATCCAGTCTCCTCATTTTTGCTACCAGAAAGAATGTGATACATTTGCTATCAGATTTTGGAATGTAATGCTGTTAATATCTTAACACATTCCTTTTATAGGTGCCTATACAAAATGCATAATAGAAGATGCTGATTTTGATACCTTAGTATAATTTTCTGAATATAGCCCTACCACTATCCAGTGAAGGAATTGACTTTTTTCCTTTTAAATATTTTTATTTATTATTATTATTATTTATTACAATATATTCATTTTGTATCTAGGCTGTAACCCCTTCTTTCATCTCCTCCAGGCCCCAACCTCCCTCCCTCATCTCCCATGCCCCTCCCCAAGTTCTCTAATAAGGGAGATCCTCCTCCCCTTTCTTTTGACCCTAGCCTATCAGGCCTCAACCGGACTGGCTGCATTGTCTTCCTCTGTGGCCTATTAAGGCTGCTCCCTGCTCAAGGGGAGGTGATTAAAGAGCCAGTCACTGAGTTCATGTCAGAGACAGTCCCTGTTCACCTTAATAGGACACCCAGTTGGAGACTTAGCTGCCATGGGCTACATCTGAGCAGCGGTTCTAGGTTATATCCATAAAATAGTCCTTGGTTGGAATAATCGACTTTTTTAAACATACTTTTTCTTCTGTTTTGTTTTAGTCCCTCTTGAACTCTTTGTCAACCACTGTTTGGCAGCTTAAATGGGGAGGTGCCAGCGTTCATCAAATTAAAATGCACATACACATGCATTTTAATGTGCAATGTACACTAAAACCTCCCTCTGAAATTTTATGGCCTGGCTCTACTATGCAATTTTATCATTAAAACATTTTATCACAATAGAATTACCAACTCTCATTTGTTTATTTCTTTTTTCTACTATCAATTAGTCTAAGGCCAGACCAGCAAGTACATTATTTGCTTTATTAATGATGCAATGGGAAAATAATTATTAAGATGAGTATGGTTTGGGCCTCTGAGTTTTTAACAAATAGAATAAACAGGATGGAAGATATTTATGTGCCTACTTCAAGCTCAGCATGGAGTTTGGGTAAAGTCCTCCTTAGGGGCTCTTAATGTAATTGTAATCTGATAAGGCCCCTTAGAAGAAGAGAACATTTGTACTTCAAAACATAGACTAAACCTACCAAGGATATTACAGAATCGATATAAGAAAGAATATTGCCCTATTTCAATTTCTTTTCTAGTTTTCCTTTTAGATAACCTAGCTCAGCACATTTATTATCTACAGATGTATAAATTTTTTTTCTCTAAAATGAGTATTCTTAGAACAACAGCTATTATCATCTCACTGTTTCTCTGGACCAGGATAAAAGAGGACATTACATGTCTGAATCTAGTTTAGCATCTTCTGGAGCATTATCCTCTCACTGTTGGCCTGGCCTATACTCATACAACACTGGAGGGCATACTCGGCTTATTTCAAGCTCTTTTTGATGGTTAGGGTTCTTCTTTGGATGCTGGTAGAATGCCTTGGCCCATTATTACACAGGTCTCTTCATAGGGCTATATTTAATGCAGCAGCTTCTTTAATGCAGAGAAAGTGTGTGTGATGCGGTGTGGGGATAGGAATAGAGGAGAAAGGGGGAATTAGGGAAGAGATCAGGATATGAGGCATTGTGACCATGTTATAAATAAGCTCACAGATGGCCTGGCCATTACAGGTATTGTACTCCATTCATTTATTCACTGGAAATGTAGAAGTGAGTCTCCTGCTAGGAGACATGCTTTAAATACCAACGATGCATAGTCAAGTGGATCTCTGTGAGTTCAAGCCCAACTTTGTCTACATATGAGATCACATAAAAATTAGCATGGCCAGAGAAATGGCTCAGATGTGTGTGTGTGTGTGTGTGTGTGTGTGTGTGTGTGTGTGTGTATCTTGCAAAGACCAGAATTCAGTCCCCAGTGCCCGTATCAGGCAGCTCTCACTCTTGTTTTCAGAGGATCCAGAGATTCAGATCTGGGAACGCGCATTCACATGCACAGACACACACCCACACCAATAGGTGTGCTTATGTTTAAAAATAAATTTGTTTTTAAGAAGACTTGAGTCTTCAGTCACAAGACCAGATCACAATCGAACTGAATAGGATAAAACTCTGTTTCTTGTCTGAGAAAGCACCAGATTGCTTTCCAGAGTGGTTGTACAAGTTTACATTCTCACCAGCAGTGGAGGAGGGTTCCCCTTTCTCCACAACCTCTCCAGCATGTGTTGTCTCTTGAGTTTTTGATCTTAGCCATTCTGATGGGTGTAAGGTGAAATCTCAGGGTTGTTTTAATTTGCATTTCCCTGATGGCTAATGAGGTTGAGCATTTCTTTAAGTGTTTCTCTGCCATTCGATATTCCTCTGTAGAGAATTCTCTGTTTAGCTCTGTACCCCATTTTTTAATTTGATTACTTGATTTTTTGCTGTTTAACTTCTTTAGTTCTTTATATATACTGGATATTAGCCCTCTGTCAGATATAGGGTTGGTGAAGATCATTTCCCAATCTGTAGACTGTCGTTTTGTTCTGAGGACAGTATCCTTTGCTTTACAGAAGCTTTTCAGTTTCATTAGGTCCCTCAAGATCCAGCTATACCACTCCTAGGCATATATCCAAAATATTCTCAAGTACACAATAAGGACATTTGCTCAACCATGTTTGCAGCAGCTTTATTTGTAATAGCCAGAAGCTGGAAACAGCCCAGATGCCCCTCAGTGGAGGAATGGATGAACCAATTGTGGTATATCTACACAATGGAATATTACTCAGCAATAAAAAAACAAGGAAATCATGAAATTTGCAGGTAAATGGTGGGCTCTGGAAAAGATCATCCTGAGTGAGCTATCCCAGAAGCAGAGGGATACACATGGTATATACTCACTCATATAGACATATAATATAGGATAAACCTACTAAAATCTGTACACCTAAAGAAACTAATCAAGAGGGAGGACTCTTGCTAAAATGTTCAATTCCTACCCAGAAAGGCAAAGAGGATGGACACCAGAAGAAGGAGAAAAGAGGAAACAAGTCAGGAGCCTGACACAGAGGACTACAAAGCTCTGCCCTGCAGACTATCAATGTGGATACTGAGACTATGGACAACCTTTGGGCAGAGTTCAGGGAATTTTAGGAAAGAAGTGGGAAACAGTAAGATCTGGAGAGGACAGGAACTCCATAAGGAGAGTAACAGAACAAAAAATCTGAGAACAGGGGTCTTTCCTGAGACTGCTATTCCAACCAAGGACTATGCATGGAGATAACCTAAGACCCCTGCACACATGTAGCCCATGGCAGTTCAGTATCCAAGTGGGTTCCATTGTGATAGGAACAGGGACTATCTCTGACATAAACTGATTGGCCTGCTCTTTAATTACCTCCCCCTGAGGGGGAAGCAGCATTACCAGAAGAAGACAATGCAGCCACTCCTGATGAGACCTCGTTGACTAGGATCAGAAGGAAGGAAAAGAAGTCCTCCCTTATCAGTGGACTTGGGGAGGGGCATGCAGGCAGAGGGTGGAGGAAGGGAGGGATTGGGACAGGAGGAGGGAGGGAACCTGGGGGGGGGATACAAAATGAGTAAAGTGTAATTAATAAAGAAAAATAAAATAAAGCAATAAAAAAACTGTTTCTTGAAGGAAAGTGTCAAATTATTTGTGACTGCCAAGATACTTAAAAACCACCTCAGTGATGTCATCCACCACAGTTCAGTTTTGAAAAGCCTTATCACTCCTACCTTGTCCACCAAACTTTCTCAGGACATCTAGCAAAAAAGAAGACCCTCTGCCATTGGCTGTGGTATTCTGCTTCTCAGTCTCATAGAAACTCATGGTGATATGAAGCTGTGAACCTCATTTAATATTTTTATTTTTATTTTATGTGTATGAGTGTTTTACCTGCATGGGTATATGTCCATTACATGCATGACTGGTACCCAAGATCACAGGTCAGAAGAAGGCATCGGATACTTTGGAAATGGAGTTTACAAATGGTTGTGAATCACCATGTGCGTGCTGTGCACCTAGCCCAGGTCCTTTGCAAAAGCAGCAAGTGCTTTTTAACCGCTTACTTACCTAATCAGTAGTAAACATTATAGTAATAGCATTACCTCGTGATTTTCAAGGCAAACTCTGGAGTCGAACTTGGTTTGAATCCTGATACTTCTTTCAATCCTGTGCAATTAAAAACAAAACTAATACACAAACAAACAGAAAAGAAACAAAACTTAAACTTTGTGTCCATTAAGTTTTATAAATCTGAAAACTACAGGATTAAAGCCAAATAAGAAGGTTGGTGAAAGAATTGTGTATTTTATTAATGAATGCATTGAAGTGGTCTGCCAGATTCAGGTACAGAGACCATGTAAATCAGATAGTGAATTTTTTTTTTTTTTTTTTTTTTTTTTTTTTTACTATTTTTAGTGCTTTTATTGAAATCACACCTTTACCTAGAGCCAATGTTTCATACAATGGGCTATCTATACAATAGGTATATTCCACAGATATGAATTTAGTTGTGCTCTGCTTTAGGTACTATATTTTTAATAATGAACAAAGGTGGTAAATCCCCTAATGTTTGGAAACTTCTGTTTTGAGCCTCTGCTTTATCACTTACTGTCTCCTCCATTGCTTTAATATGAAAGGCTGATTGGAGCCAACATCTACCGTTGTAGCTCAGCACTTTCCTAGCACACATGAGACTCTGGGTTTGAGTTCTAGCTTTGGGAAAAGAAGAAAGGTAACAACAGAGAGCTCCTGAGAGAGACTGTGAGGATACGGAGCAGCTGGAGCCAGGAGAATGCCTCTGTCACTGGCTGATCTTCCTGCTACACAGCTCCATATGTTCCCAAAAGGCAGCAAGTTTGGGCTTTGATAAACAGTATCACTAACTTTACTTTTCTTTCAGAACACGGAGAAATTAAGAGGGGAAATATTAGGTTACCCTCCTGAGGTCATAAGTGCCTAAGAGATATTACTGAGGACTCAAAATGATACTTTTATCTTTCAAGGTATATTAGTTACTTTTCTTCCCTGTAAACAAAGTACTCTCAACTTCAAGTTGAAAGGATCTCTTTGGGCTGGACTGGGAGGCTACAGTCCATGTTCACTTGGTATCACTAATTCTGGGCCCATACAATGTATGCTAGAACACCAGGGCACAGAGCATGAGTTGGACCGAAATGACTTACCTCATAATGCACAGGATAGAGATATATAGATAGGAAAGAGTCAGGGATAAGGTGCATCCTTCAAAGACATACTCTAGAGATCTGCTTTCTTCAATAAGTCCCCACCTCCAAATTTCTCCAAACTCACCCTGCTCTGTGAGTGTTGTTGAATTATAAATCTATCAGCCTATTAATCCACTGAGTAATACAAAGCTTGAATGATGCAATTGCCTCTCAATTAGATTCGCAACATACAGTTGGGATCCAAGACCATTTTACACATTATAATTATTGTTAAGTACTCTTGTTAAGTTAACTATTTTCTTTTTCATTTACCACATTCAACTCAGCTTTTTATATTAAAGGGAGATTGCCAAATGACTAATGTGACAATCAAATTTCAGTATGAATGGCTTCCCAAGAGTCATGTAGGAAAACATTCCATGATTCCAAACCCAGAGTGTGAAAATACCTTTCAACCTTAACAATAAGTTGTAAAACAAACTTGCTTCTATGTTGAAGCAAGCTTTCTCTCTCCACCTCCATACTCACTATTTTAGACTGGTACATTCTATAGTGAGATACGCTGCCTACACTCTCCTCTCCTTGAGATTTCAAAAACAGGCACATACTTCATCACTTTCTTGGGTAATGCCCCTCGTGCCTCACCATCTGTATCCCACAAAGTTATTTTTAAGGCCCACCACAGTCTAGTTCCATTTAGTATTTTAAAAAGTCTTTCCACTGTCATCTTTGTTTTCAAACTTATACACTTTTAGCCTCTGCTCTTCCAGAGTACCCAAGCTCAGTTCCCAGCACCAATGTCACCTGGTTCACAATCAACTATAATTTCAAGTCCATGCAATCTGACACCCTCTTCTGGTCCCCTAGGGCAACTGTACTCACTTGATATAAAAGCACACAGACAAATTCACAGATTTAAAAAATAAACAAACAAACAAAAACAAAACAAAACAAGGCCCTTATACTCACCTCAAACTTTTGTTTTCATATTCTTTAGTACCTATACTGCAATGGTATATATAACCAGAAATGTTTGTTGAAGAAAATAGTCCTATTGACGAGCATGAGCCCATGTTTAAAACTGAATACCATTTCATACACATCTAGTACATTAAACTGGAGTGAAAAACACAGCATTTTATAACACTGAAACCAGGCTCAGACAGTGGCCTCAAACCACTTTAGAATTTTCTTTTATTGATAGATAATATGTAAATATTCACTAAGCATAGGGCAAATATTCCCCAGTCTGAGATCAAAGCTGTGAATTAATGGCTTGGAATCTGAGAGAAGTGGCTTCCTAAATGGTAAATGCCAAATTTCTTGTTTTCTCCAGCTTGATCAACTGATGGTTGAACAGCACAATTAATAGCTATTTTTGTAATGCATGTGAAAAGCAATATTTTGTCTAGCTCAGTGGGTGGCATTAAGCTACAAAAACACTACTTACTTGGCATTATCCTGACACCAGTCAATGAAGCCATCAGGCAAATGAAACTGCTTTTGTTATAAAGCAGCACAGTAATTGAAAATTGTCTTTCTTTTTTTTTTTTTTTCCTCCCTCAGGAAAACTTGAATCTCTTATTTCAATCTTTTTATATTGCCAAAAAGAAATGAATATTTATAAAACAAGAAAGAAGGGCACAGCCTGGGTGTTATTATTCTCAGATCTATATATAATGAAGAAGAATAGTAAAACAACAAATCAAATAAACCCCAGTTGCTGCAGAAGAATGGCTGGAAAGGTATTTTGTCAGCTCTATAAACAAATCTGCTGCAAGGATGTCAGAGAGAAATACATGCAGGTATACAGAGCATTAAACTGCACAGACATGTGCTCTATGACATTAGAATCTTGAAGTTACTGAGAGGTGATAAGGACTTTCTGGCCAGCCTGAGGTCTGAGTTAATGGTCTCAAGTTGTCGATCAATTGGGCATAACCTTGGCACACAAAATAGTATCGATCTTACCCTAAAGGATTTGGAAACAGAATTATAAATCAAGACAGTAAAGAGAGAGGACATATGTACCTTTGTTTTCTCTCTGCAATCACAATTAATCATTAAAGAAATATCAGAGTAAGAATAAATTCACAAGTTTGTCAAAACCAAAATAGAATATAATTAGAAGAACAAAAATGAAAACACTGAGGATATTTTAGATGATATAATCTAAAACTGTGTAACTACTAAAAATTAATCAAAGTTCATTGACATTTGAGAAAAACAAAAATGAAAGTCAAGAGCAAATATGAACAAAGGATCACCTGACTTCAGGGTACGGCAAAGATTCTCCTGGAAAAGGATGGAATTTTGAGGAAGTTCTGTTTAATTGCCTCAGAAAAAAGGTGGAGGGAATTGCACTTGAGAAATTTAGTGAATCTTCATTTAAAGACATTTTAAATGGCTAAAATTCAAGCCCTAGAAGTTTACAAAAAATATTCCAACTTTAAAATATTTGAACCATTATAAGTTTTAACCTGAAGACAAACTGAAGGGAATAACAGATTCAAGTTCATTAGTAATTTAATCTACAAACTTGAACAAAATTTCCTGATGTAGCTACATGATGAAAAAAAAAAAAAGGCTTGGAAGACACATCGAGACATTCTATCTACCTCCTGAGTTAATCCCACATAGCTGATATGCTCATACTCTGATGAACATTGTGACTGAGACAAAATCGACTGTATAGAAGACAGATGAACTTAAAATAATTTCAACAAAACTTTGTGCTGTTCTATTCAAATAATTAATCAATTTTGAGAATAGAGGGAATTTACTCAGTGTAAGGCAGGGCACACTTAAATGACGAATTTTCAACTTTATACTTTCTATTGGTGCTACAGGTTTTGCTTGTGTTATATGTGTGGGAAAGGGTAGGGTTCAAATCCACACAGCCGCACAGAGCCTTTCCTTCTGTTTGTCATGCCATTTGGCATGGCCATTTCCACTTGACAAGCTAGGGAGACAAGCTAGGGAGAATCATGGTGCAATGATTTCTTTTTACTTGAGAGTCAAGTATGTATATTTCCTCACTGGGAATCTGAGAGAATGAGTTACATCTAACAGTAAGGCACCTAATAGAGGAAAAAAAAAGTTTGCAAGCACCACTATTTCACTGTCGTGAACAGAAGTATGGCTGTGCTATGGCTTGAGCATTGCGTATGAGGATAGATTAACTATGTCAAGACCTAGCAGTCTCCCTTTATTGGCATGCATTAGTTAATACATGGATGAGTTTTGATGAACCAAAAGTCTCAATAAGAAGCCACATCTATTCTGAGCTACACAGCCTACAAAACACTAACTGGCTGATCACAACTTCAATTATTGTGAAAAGTTTGGAATTTTGCAGGTCCAGATCCAGTTTGTCCTAAGATCTCTTGGCTATGTTATTAGCCATGCACTGCTATGGCTATGCATTGCTATGCCCTGTGTATATGACCTAACATCTTGTGATTGTTAGGTAAATCCTTCAGGGTTCATAAACAGACCCAGCACAAGGGCTAAGAACACCATCAGAGAGCAGCTCTGGCCTCTAGCCAGGTTCCTCCACTTTGCTGTAACCCAACAAATACATCCCCATGGAGGTGTTTGAAAAGCGTGTTTTTAAAATGACTTTGTTTTCTTTGGGAGAGGGGTGTCGAGAAAGGGTTTCTCTGTGTAGCTTTGGCTGTCCTGGACTCACTTTGTAGACCAGGCTGGCCTCAAACAGAGAACTGCTTGCCTCTGCCAGCCTGAGTGCTGGGATTACAGGTGTGTGCCACCTTGCTCGAATTTTTTTGTTTTCTTGTTGTAAAAAGTTCATTAATATTTTATCACATTGGAATATGAAATTTGAGGTAACCTGAATTTATGTTCACAGGGCCGGAGTGACTTATAATTGGCTGCAGAGAAAACTATCTTTCCCTGTGAGGTGAGAGCTACAGTTTTCATATTTATACTGCTAAATATGACATATGACAGTTGCAGTACTGTTTAAACATGGTTTCATAAGCTACGATGAATATGATGTCACTTTGCAGTGTGATGTTACAAGATAACTTCATATATACAGTCTCCTGTGGGCCAAAATATTATTATATAGTTTAAGATTATGCTTTTTGGCTTGAGCCACCAAATGAAATATAGAATGATCAGAATTAATAATCTCATAGTTCTTGAGGTGCAGAAATCTGAGATCAGAATGTCAGCAGAGTCAGTACTTGGTGATGGCTCTTTTCCTGGCTTGTAGGTGGCTGCCTTCTTTCTGTGCCAGAGAAAGAGAGAGAGAGAGAGAGAGAGAGAGAGAGAGAGAGAGAGAGAGCTCCTTTTAAAAAGCCATTAATCTTAACTATACCTCAGGGCCCCACATTCCTGATTTTATCTCATTTTTATTTTTTAATGGTCCTATGTGTATTATGTCATAATGTGGATTAAGGCTTCAGAATATCAGAATTCTGGTAGGTGGGGTAGATGAAGCACAATTGAAGTGCTTATATTATCTTTTCCATGCTTTAGATATGGAGAAAACTTAAAACCTTCCTGATTATTATAAGGCTAAAATTAGTTAATTCAAATATAATACTTATGATAGGGCCTAGTACTTACTAAGGAGCACATAGACTCTGTTAGCCGAGTGATTACTTTTTGTTCATATACTTTGAATGGGAACAGCCCACATAAGCTCATATGTTTGAATATTTGGTCCTCGTTTGGTGGAACTGTTTGGAAAGGATTAGGAAATATGGCCTTGTTGGCGGAGGTGCTGAGGTCTCAGAAGTCTCCAGCCCTTCCTGGTCTGCGTTCTTCTTTCTACCTGTAGATACAGATGCAACCTTCCACTCTTCCTACCACCAGGTGCTTCCTCTTCCACTACAGAATCTGACCCTCTGCCACAGCAATTCCAAACTAACACTTTTATTTGTAAGTTGTCTTGAGCATGATCTTTCATCATGGCAATAGGTGAGGAAATACAGTATATGGGAACCAGGACTTCCTAGATTCTCTGCTGCTGGTTATGTGAGGCTTTCTGCCTCTGTATTCTTGGTGTGGGTCATCAAACAGATTTCAAATACACCCAGGATTTATCAGTTAAACCGAGGGAAAGAAATGCCAGACAAATGCCCATTTGTTCGGATGATGAATGAATTCCTAAAAAGCAATGTTAGATAAGAGTAGGAGAAGCTAGATACAAAGAATCTGGCAGGGCAATTAAGCTTTGAAAGGGGAGAGGTGGTATGAAGACAGATGGAGACTGTCAGCTTTGTCTTCCTCTCATCTCACCGTTTATGAGGGTGATATTAAGTAGCATTTCACAAATTTCAAAATAGTAGAGCTGAATGCTAGTCCATGTTTCCAAATACAACACACACGCACAGAATTAGGCACCAGTTCACAAAAAAGCGTGGCCCAACATTGACCCTACAAGGACTAACTTGCTCTATAGGAAACATTCCCACTTGGGCACATGGAGCACTCAGCGAAGCCAGGGGATAGCAAAGCATTTAGGGGAATTCATGTTTTCCAGAAATACTGCCTCTCTTAATATATATATATAATAATAATAAAAACAAGTAGCATTTAGTTTCATTGGCAGACACACACACACACACACACACACACACACACACACACACACACTGAATCCTTTCTCATATGTATAAGAGTTTAGAACTGACTACTTGGCATTAATAACCTATCAATGAGTTCATTCCTAGAGAAAACTGACATTCCTCTTTTCAACAGCTGTTAAAGACCTGTAGTTCTTCATCTGAGGTGGGGGCTTCTGAAAGCTCCTCCATCCATGTTGACACATCAACAGGTGAGGTCATTATCTAGGTGTTATTTATATCACCATATTTTTGAGAAATCATGTGCATCAACTTGCAGTTGATTTTTTTTTTTAATTTTACATTGAATTTCACCTTTCATGGCAGAAAGCCCAAGAATCTAGCATTATCATATTGTTCACTTTGCTTTGTTTGCTAATGCACTGTCACTATAGAAAGACTTACCAGCCTTGAATGTGAATGTAACATCTGCTTCAGTTTCAATAACATTTCAGGCTGCAAATGCGAACAATTTTTTCATACTTCAACATAAAGTCTCAGATTGTGTTTTAATGGAACCTGACTTCCGTATTCCAATTCCTGAATGACATGGTTTGGCATCACTACTACTACTATTCTACTACTGCCATTATTATTATTATTTAATTAATTATTTGTTTATTATCTTAGAAAGAAGCCAGATATGGTGGCTTGGGAAGTGAAGGCAGGATAAGCAAAAATTTAAGTCTAGCTCTAGTTCCAAAATGAGTTCAAAGGTAGCTTGGACTACCTTACACGCTGTCTGAAAAAGAGAAAGAGTGCTAGATCAAGGAAGAAAGAGGGTAGGGAAGATGAGACAGAGGGAGTAAGGAAGGGAGAGAGGGAGAGGATGAGAATAACACTGAATGCTCATTAAGGATCCAGGCTAGAGACCTTACATTCCAGTTGAGTAGGTCATTCACCCTAATGAGGGCTTACCCCTCACTATTAAGGATGGCTGATTCACCTCAAGCCCTGCTGAAGAGATAGGAAGAATTATTATCCTTACGATAGTTTTTGCTGACAACCAGTATCTTAAGTCTGATAGCTTTTCTGAATGACTCAATAGAGTGTATCTTTTCTGTCCTTTCCATTTATGTTCTAAGCACGCTTCCCCATAACACTGAGTTTCTCTCTTTCTCTAAAGGTCCCTCGTCCACTCTCTGGCTGATCTTCATGGCTGCTTAACTAAAATAGCATGTTCTCTTCTATTTTGCATCTCCCTCCTCATGGTAGCTACCCAGATTTACAGTCATACTGTGTTTGTCATTAAAATCTAAATAAAATTGTCCTTGAGTTTGTTTTTAGTTCATTTTAAAAATATTTCATTATTTCATTAATGAGACCAAGAGTCCTAAGAGGACCTTTTTTTTTTTTTTCTACAAAGACATACTATAATGATTTCAACATGAATTAATCTACAATTCACCTTCTCCTTCACTTATCACGTCTTATAATAGTCTAGGCAATGGGTAAAGTCTTTCTCCATCCTACATGAAGGGAATTTTGTGATATGTCATTGAATTCCCAACATCATACAACAAAAGCAAAATTTGTTTTTCAGTAGCATATGTGGCTCTGAATTGAATTTAGCTGCTAGTCTGTGGCAGAATTAAACTATTTTAAAGTGGTTTCTTCTATTTGCAAACACATGATAAAGTTTAATACAGATATTTTTGTGGTATCATAGTTCATTTCCCTTTATTATTGAAAATATTATATAAATCAATGTACAAAAGTCTCTTTTTCCATTTACCACTTAAGGATTGTATTGCGTGTTTTGAGTGTTTGACAACTGTAAATACAGTTGTTAGAAACGCTCCTCTAAAATCTTGTATGTGTTCATCTTTTCTTGAAGGATGTTCTAGGAGTACATTGACCATAGTCATATACCATAGGTCAGCAGTGTTATGAATTTAATCATTCTCTTCTAAAATTCAGTTCTTTCTAATACCAAAACACTAAGATATAAGGAGTTTGTGAGGTCATTAAGTCCACATCATTTAAGGCCCCTTAGTCATGAATGAGTGTTTAGCCTTTCTTACCATTACCAGATACCAGAAGAATCTGCCAATTTGTTACTAACTTTCAAACTTCTAAAATAAATAACAATTAAATTCCTGTTCTTTATAAATTGCTCAGTGTCAGACATTCTGACATAGTGTAACATTCTTTTATAGCAATGCAAATGAGTAGAAGCAGCTATCAAACTCTTTTTCATAATGACTACCATTTGTGTTTACTCTAGCAATGAGCAAGACAGGTTCCCATTCTTATGTTTAGACTGTTAGAGTTTCAAATTTTAGTCAATCTGATGGGTGTGTAATGTTTTTTTTTTCACTTTTTTCTTTATTAACTACACTTTATTCACTTTGTATCCCCCCTGTGGTTCTCTCTCTCCTCCTGTCCCAATCCCTCCTTTTCTCCACCCTCTGCACGCATGCCCCTCCCCAAGTCCACTGAGAGGGGAGGACTTCTTTTCCTTCCTTCTGATCCTAGTCAATGAGGTCTCATCAGGAGTGGCTGCATTGTCTTCTTCTGTGGCCTGGTAATGCAGCTTCCCACTCAGTGGGAGGTAATTAAAGAGCAGGCCAATCAGTTCATGTCAGAGAACTGTTCCTATTACAATGGAACCCACTTGGATACTGAACTGCCATGGGCTACATCTGTGCAGGGGTCTTAGGTTATCTCCATGCAAAGTCCTACTTGTACAACCACTCTGAAAAGCAATCTGATACTTTCTCAGACAACTAGGAATAGTGTTTCCTCAAGATCCAGCTATACCACTCCTAGGCATATATCCAAAATATTCTCAAGTACACAATAAGGACATTTGCTCAACCATGTTTGTAGCAGCCTTATTTGTAATAGCCAGAAGCTGGAAACAGCCCAGATGCCCCTCAGTGGAGGAATGGATGCACAAATTGTTGTATATCTACACAATGGAATATTACTCAGCAATGAAAAACAAGGAAATCATGAAATTTGCAGGTAAATGGTGGGCTCTGGAAAAGATCATCCTGAGTGAGCTATCCCAGAAGCAGAAAGATGCACACGGTATATAGACATATAGACATATAATATAGGATAAACCTACTAAAATCTGTACACCTAAAGAAACTAATCAAGAGGGAGGACTTTTGCTAAAATGCTCAATTCCTACCTAGAAAGGCAAAGAGGATGGATGGACATCAGAAGAAGGATAAAAGAGGGAACAAGTCAGGAGCCTGACACAGAGGACCTCTGAAAAGCTCTGCCCTGCAGACTATCAATGTAGATGCTGAGACTTATGGGCAACCTTTGGGCAGAGTTCAGAGAATCTTAGGAAAGAAGTGGGAAACAGTAAGATCTGGAGAGGACAGGAACTCCACAAGGAGAGCAACAGAACAAAAAAATCTGAGCACAGGGGTCTTTCTTGAGACTGATATTCCAACCAAGGACTATGCATGGGTGTGTAATGTTACTTACTTGTTTTAATTTGTAATTTCCACAGTAGCACAGACAGAACATTCTCAACATTTTTATTTTTTTACTTTTTGCAGAGATTACCAGCAGCCAATTAATGAGAGGCTTGATCCAATTAATAGAGAGGCTCTATTAAGAAGTTGTGTGGCTTTAAGATTAAACTGTAGCTTTACTGAATGACTTTAGGTCATTTGACCAATTACATGATAGATCAATCATTCTTACCTCTTTTATTTTTCTTAAGATATAAATACTAGTTCCCTCTTTTTCCATTAGAAGACATGCTCACCAGAGTCTTAGAGTACCCATGAAGGAGCTTAATCTCTCTTTGCCTTGCGGGTAGTCTGTGCTTGAAACCTCATTATGGTAAATGGAAATTAATATCAGCAACTAATTTATTTGTTTGTTTGTTCATTATTCACTTTACATCTTGGTTGTAGCCCCATTGCTCCTCCCCTTCCTACCCCACCCTCCCCCCTTCGCTATTCCTCAGCAAAAGATGTTCCATTTCTCATCCATTCCAGCTCATCAAGTTGCATCAGGACTGAACATGTTCTCCTTTCTTATGGCCAGACAAGGCAGTCTTGCCAGTGGAAAGCGATCAAAAAGCTAGCAAGTGAGGCCCTGTCTTATTCAGTCCCCACTTCCATTACTAGAGGACCTACTTGAAGCCTAAATTGCCCATCAGCTGCATCTTAGTAGGAGACTAAAGTCCACTTCATGAATGGTCTTTACCTGATGTTTCTGTCTCAGCAAGCGCTTCTGGGCCCTGGATAGTTGACTTTGTTGGTCTTCTTGTGGAGTTCCTATCAACTCCACCTCCTTTTCTCTTTCCTTCTACTTTTCCACAAGACTCCCTAATCATTGCCCAATGTTTGGTTGTGAGTCTCAGCACCTGTTCTGAGGTGCTGCTTGGTAGAGTCTTTCAAGGGACAACTCTGACAGGCTCCTTTCTTCAAGCTTAGGAGAGTATCATTCATAGTGTCAGGGACTGGCACACTCCCATTGGGTGGGACTTTGTTTGCGCCAGGCATTGGTTGGGCATTTCCTCAATCTCTGCACTATCTTTATCTGTCTTTATCCATGCATATCTTGTGGGCAGGGTAAATTTGAGGTTGAAGTTTTTGTGGGTGGGTTGGTGTTCTCCTTCCACTATTAGACGACTAGTCTAGTTAGAGGGTATCCTCTTCAGTTTCTGTGGCCTTGGCTACTAGGAGTCTCTGGCTTGTGTCTCCTTCATATGCTCCCAGGAGCCTACCCTGATTTAGGTTGCCAGCTTGTCTCAGAGATTCCCCTACCCTCAGTTTCTCTTTTCTCTGCAGGCTTTCTTTCCTCTCTTCACAGGTCTGGGCCCCTCCCTCTTAAATTTTCTACCTTGTTTTCTCTATTCAACAACTACATCTGTCTATTTTGTCTCCCCTTCCAATTGAGATGTATGTATGAATGCTTCCTTGGGTCCCCCTTGTTATTTATCTTCTTTTGGTCTGGGCCTTCTAGCGTGTTTACCCTGTATTATATGGATAAAATCCCCTTGTAAATGAGTACAAACTATGAGTGCCTTTCTGAGTTTGGATTACCTCAGTCAGGATGATCTTTTCTAATTCCATCCATTTGTCTGCAAATTTAATGATTTCTTTGTTTTGCTCAATAGTATTTCATTGTGTAAGGGTGTCACAGTTGCTTTATCCGTTCTTCGGTTGAGGACTATCTAGGTTGTCTCCAGATTCTGGCTATTAGGAATAAAGCTGGTATGAACATAGTTCATCAAGTGTCATTGTATGGTGGAGGATCTTTTAGGTATATACTCGGGAGTGGTATAGCTGAGTCTTGAGGAAAGCTATTTCCAATTTTCTGAGAAAGTGACAGATTGATTTTCAAAGTTGTTATACAAGTTTACTCTCCCACCAGCAATGGAGGAGTGTTCCCTTTCTCCACACCCTCACCAGCATGTTCTGTAAAATGAGATTTTTGATCTTAGCCATTCCGACCAGTGAGATGGAATCTCTAAGTTATTTTGATTTGCATTTCCCTGATGATTAAGGAAGTTAAACATTTCTTTAAGTGCTTCTTGGCCATTTGAGATTCTTCTGATGAAAATGATCTATTTAGTTCTGTATCCTATTTTTTAATTCTATAACCCATTTTTAGTTATGTTGTTTATTGCTATTTGATTTCTTGAGTTTATTATATATTTTGGATTAACCCTTTGTCAAATGTAGGATTAGTGAAGAGCCTTTCCTAATCTGTAGTCTATTGTTTTGTTCTATTGACAGTGCTCTTTGCTTTACAGAAGCTTTTCAATTTTAAGATGTACCATTTATTAATTGTTGATTTTAGAGCCTGAGCTGTTGGTGTTCTGTTCAGGAAACTGTCTTCTGTGCCAATGAGCTCAAGCATCTTTGCCACTTTCTCTTCTAATAGATTTACTGTATGTGTTGTTATAGTAAAGTCTTTGATCTATTTGGATTTCAATTTTGGGTAGAGATATATATATATAGTACTATTTGCATTTTTTCTACATGTAGACACCGATTTAGACCAGCACCATTTGCTGATAATGCTATCTTTTTTTCCATCCTGTGGTTTTGGCTCCTCAAGTGGTTTATTTGTGGGTCTTCAATTCAATTACATTGATCAACAAGTCTGTTTCTATGCCAGTACAGTTTTTATTACTATTCACACAGTTTTTATTTCTATTGCTCTGTAGTATGGCTTAAATCAGGGATGGAGAAACCTCCAGAAGATCTGTTGTTGTACAGGATTGTTTTAACAATTCTGAGTTTTTATTTTGTTTTTACATCTGAAGCTGAGAATTGTTATTTCAGGGTCTGTAAGAATTTTGTTAGTATTTTGAGGGGAATTGCATTGAATTTGTAGATCGCTTTTAGTAGGATGGCCATTCTTATCATGTTGATCTTACTGATCCACAGACAATGAAAGTCTTTTCACCTTCTGATATCTTCTTCAAATTCTTTCTTCAGAGACTTAAATTTCTTGTCATACAGATCTTTCACTTGCTTGGTAAGAGTTACACCGGGATACTTTATATTATTTGTGGCTATTGTAAAGGGTGTAGCACCACTACTTTCTTTCTCATCCCATTTGGTGTTTGTGTACCTGTTTGTTTGTCTACTTGTTTTTAATTTCTTTTTTTATTTTTTATTTAACCTGTATCCAGCCACTGTGCTAAAGCTTTTTATCAGCTGTAGGAGTTGTCTGGTAGAATTTTGAGGTCACTTATGTATACTATCATATCATCTGCAAAAAGCAATACTTTGACTACTTCCTTCCCAATTTGTGTCCCCTAATCTCCTTTAGTTGTCTTATTAATCTAGCTAGAACTTCAAGCATTTTATTGAAGAGGTAAGGAGAGAGTAGTTAGCAATGTTTTGTTCCTGATTTTAGTGGAATTGCTTTGAGTTTCTCTCCATTTTATTGTGTTGTTGGCTATCGGCTTGCTGATTGTAGCCTTTATTATGTTTAGGTATGTTCCTTGTATCCCCGATCTCTCCAAAACTTTCATCATGAAAGGGTTTGGGATTTTGTCAAAACCTTTTTCTGCATCTAATGAGACAGTCATGTGATTTTTTTCCTTTGAGTTTGTTTACATGTTGGATTACATTGATGGGTTTTCATATGTTGAACCATTCCTATATTACTTGTATATACCCTACTTGATCATGGTGAATGATGTAGTTGGTGTGTTCTTAGATTTGGTTTGCGAGTAATTTATTGAGTATTTTTGCATTGATGTTCATGTATAAATTTGGTCTGAAATTCTCAAATGTTGAGTGTGCTGTTTAGGGATTAGAGTGACTGTGGCTTTGTAGAATGAGTTTGGGAATGCTCTTTCAGTTCCTATTTTGTGGAATAATTTGAGGTGTAGAATACTGTAAGGAATATTGGTATTAGTTATTCTTTGAATGCCTGGTAGAATTCTGTGCTAAAACCATCTGGTCCTTTTTTATTTTTTCTTTGAGAAAATTTTGATGAATACTTTTATTTCCTTAGTGATTATGGGGCTGTTTTCACTGTTTATCTGATCTTGATTTAACTATGGGGGTGAAATCTATCAAGGAAATTGTCCATTTCATTTAAACTTTCCAATTTTATGGAATACAGGCTTTTGAAGTAAGAAATAATGACTTTTTGGATTTCCTCATTGTCTTTTATTATGTCCCCCTTTTGTTTTTGATTGTTAAGTTGAGAACTCTCCCTCTGCCTTTTAGTTAGTATGGCTAAGGATTTGTCTATCTTGTTGACTTTCTCAAAGAACTAGCTCTCGGTTTCATTGATTATTTCTACTGTTCTCTTTATGCCCAAATTATCGATTTTAGCCCTGAGTTGTATTATTTCCTATCACCTACCTTTCTTTGGATTGTTTGCTTCCTTCTGTTCAAGAGCTTTCAGGTGTGCTCCTAGATTAGTAGTAAGGAATCTCTCCAATTTCTTTAAGAATGCACTTAGCTAAAACAATATTGTACAATAAAAGATCTTCTGGAGGTATCTCCATCCCTGATCTCAAGTTGTACTATAGAGCAGCAGTAAAAAAATAAAAATAAAAAAATAATTTAAAAAGGCACAGTACTGGCATAGAAACAGACTGGTGGACCAAGGGAATTGAATCAAAAACCCAGAAATAAACCCACACACTTACAGAAACTTAAGTTGTGACAAAGAAGACAAAACCATACAATGGAAAAAACACAGCATCTTCAACAAATGATGCTGTTCTAACTGGATGGATCCAGTTAGAACAGTTAGAAAAATGTAAATAAATCCATATCTATCACCTTGCACAAAGTTAAAGTTCAGGTGGATCAAAGACCTCAACATAAAACCAGACACACTAAATCTGTTAGAAGAAAAAGTGTGGAAGGTCTTAGGACTCATCAGCACAGGAGACAATTTCCTGAACTTCTAGAACGCCAACAACACAGGATCTAAGATAAACAATTAATAAATGGGACCTCACGAAACTGAAAAACTTCTGTAAAGCAAAGGACACTGTTGTCAGAATAAAACGACAGCCTACAGACTGGGAAAGGATCTTTACCAACCCTATATCAGACAGATGCCTAATATCCAGAATATATAAAGAATTGAAGAAGTTAAACACCAACAAACCAAGCAATCCAATTAAAAAATGGAGTACAGAGTTAAACAGAGAATTCTCAATAGAGCAATATCGGATGGCAGAGAAACACTTAAAGAAATGCTCAATAGCATTAGTCATTCAGGAAATATAAATCAAAACTACCCTGAGATTTCACCTCACACCCTTCAGAAAGCTAAGATTAAAAATTCAAGGGGTGATGCATGCTGGAAAGAATGTGGAGAAAGGGGAACACTGCTCCATTGCTGGTGGGAACATACCCCTGTACAACCACTTTGGAAATCAATCTGGCACTTCCTCAGAAAATTAAGAATAGTGCTACCTCAAGATCCAGCTGTACCATTCAAGGCATATACCCAAAAGATGCCCTAGCATTCAACAAGGACATTTGCTCAACCATATTCACAGCAGCTCTATTCATAATAGCCAGAATCTTGAAAAAACCTAAATGTCTCTCAATGAAGGAATGTATACAGAAAGTGTGGTACATTTGCACTATGGAATACTACTCAACAATTAAGAACAAAGAAATATAACATTTTCAGGCAGATGGTGGGAACTAGAAAACATGATCTGAGTGAGAAAATCAGAAGCAGAAAGACACATATGATATATACTCAATTATAAGTGGATATTAGACATATAATATAGGATAAACATACTAAAATATATAGCCCTAAAGAAGCTAAACAGCAAGGGGGTCCCTAGGGAAGATGCTTAATCATCATCCAGAAGGGCAAACAGGATATACATCAGAGGTAGGAGAAGACAAGGAACAGGACAGGAACCTTCCACAGAGGACCTCTGAAGAACTCTATCCACCAGGGTATCGAAGGAGATACTGAGGCTCATAGCCAAACTTTGGGCAGAGTGCTAGAATTCTATGGAAGAGGAGGGAGATAGAAAGACCTGGAGGGGACACAACCTCCACAAGTTGAACAACAGAGCCAAAATACCTGAGCCCACGTGGCCTGCAGAGACTGATACTCCAACCAAGGACCATGCATGGAGATAACCTAAACCCCCTGTTCAAAGGAAGCCCATTGGCTGTTCAGTTTCCAGGTGGGTTTTCTAGTAAGGGGTACAGTAGCTGTCTCTGACATATACTCAGTGGCAGGCTCTTTGCTGATGTCCCCATGTGTTGTACAGCCTTGTCAGACCACAGAGGAAGATGATGTAGCCAGCCTTGATGAGACAGACCTGATAAGCTAGGATCAGATAGAAGGGGAGGAGGTCCTCCCCTATCAGGGGATTAGGGAAAGGTCATAGTGGGAGAAGAGGGAGGATGGGTGGGACTGGGAGGAGACGAGGGAGGAGGCTGCAGAGGGGATACAAAGTGGATACATTTTAATAAATAAATATATAAATTAAAAAAAGAGAGAATGCACTTAGTCTTATTAACTTTCCTCTTTGCACTGCTTTCACTGTGTCCCATAAGTTTGGGTACATTATGCCTTCATTATCATTGAACTCTAGAAATTCTTTAAATTCTTTCTTTATTTCTTTCATGATCCCTTAGTCATTGAGGAGGGAGTTGTTCAGTTTCCATGAGTTTGCAGGCTTTCTATTGTTTCTGTTTTTGTTGAGTTCCAGCTTTAATCCATGGTGGTCTGATAAGATGAATAATGTTATCTCAACCTTATATCTGTTGAGGCTTGCTCTGTGACCCTGTATATGGTCAGTTTTGGAGAAGGCTTCAGGGGATGTTGAGAAGAAGGTATATTTACTTGTGTTTAAAATATTCTGTAGATATCTGTTAAGTCCATTTGATTCATGATGTCTGTTCATTTTATTATTCCCTGTTTAGTTTCTATCTTGATGATCTGTCCATTGGAGTGAGTCTGATGTTGAGATAGCCCACTATTAATGTTTGGGGTTTGATATGTGCTTTAACCTTTAGTAATCTTTCTTTTGTGAATGTGGTAGCCTTGCATTTGGGGCATAGATATTCATAATTGAGACAATGTCTTGGTGGATTTTTTTCTTTTGATGAATATGAGGTCTTCTTCCCCACCTCTTTTAATTAATTTTGGTTCAAAGTCTATTTTATTAGATACTAGAATGGCTACTTCAGCTTACTTCTTGTGCCTCTTTGCTTAGAAAACCTTTTTCTAGTCCCTTACTCTGAGGTAATGCCTATTTTTATTGCTGAGGTGTTTTCTTGTATACAGCAGAATAATGTTTATGAATCCACTCTATTAACCTATATCTTTTTGTTGGAGAGTTGAGGCCATTGATGTTTTTTTTTTTAATTTTTTATTAATTACACTTTATTCATTTTGTATCCCCCCATAAGACCCTTCCTTCTCCCCTCCCGATTCCACCCTTCCTCCCCTTTATGCATGCATGCCACTCCCCAAGTCCACTGATAGGGGAGGTTCTCCTCTTCTTTCTGAACTTAGTCTATCAGTTCCCATCAAAAGTGCTGTAATGCCCTCTACTGTGGCCGGGTAAGGCTGCTCCCCCCTCAGGGGGAAGTGATCAACGAGCAGGCCAATCAGATTATATCAGAGGCAGTCCCTCTTCCCATTACTATGTAACCCACTTGGACACTGAACTGCCATGGGCTACATCTGTACATGGGTTCCAGGTCATCTCCACGAATAGACCATGGTTGCAGTATGATTTTCTGGGAAGTTCCCTGTGTTCAAATTATCTTGTTCTGTTGCTCTCCTTGTAGAGTTCCCATCCCCTCCAGCTCTTACTATTTCCCACATCTTACATAAAATTCCATTCACGCTGCCCATCAGTTGGCCATCAAGCTCAGCATCTGCTTTGACAGTCTATACTGCAGAAGCTTTCAGAGGCCCTCTGTGGCAGGTTTCAAGGTTGTTTCCTGTTTTCTTCTGGCTTTCAGAGGCCCTCTGTAGCAGGTTCTGAGGTTGTTTCCTATTTTCTTTTTCTTCTGATGTCCATCCCCTTTGCCTTTCAGGATGGGGATTGAACATTTTAGTTAGGGTCCTCTCTTTTGCTTAGTTTGTTTAGATGTACAGATTTTAGTGGGTTTATTCTATATTGTATGTTTATATGAGTGAGTATATTCCATGCGTGTCTTTTTGCTTCTGGGACAACTCACTCAGGATGATCCTTTCCAGGTCCCACCATTTACCTGCAAATTTCATGATTTCCTTATTTTTCATTGCTGAGTAATACTCCATTGTATAGATGTGCCACAGTTTTTGCATCCATTCTTCAGTTGAGGGGCATCTGGGTTGTTTCGAGCTTCTGGCTATTACAAATAAAGCTGCTACAAACATGGTTGAGCAAATGTCCTTTTTGTGTACTTGCGCCTCTTTTGGGTATATGCCTAGGAGTGGTATGGCTAGATCTTGAGGAAGTGCTATTCCTAGTTGTCTGAGAAAGTGCCAGATTGATTTCCAGAGTGGTTGTACCAGTTTACATTCCCACCAGCAGTGGAGAAGGGTTCCCCTTTCTCCACAACCTCTCCAGCATGTGTTGTCCCTTGAGTTTTTCATCTTGGCCATTCTGATGGGTGTAAGGTAAAATCTCAGGGTTGTTTTGATTTGCATTTCCCTAATGGCTAATGAGGTTGAGCATTTCTTTAAGTGCTTCTCTGCCATTCGATATTCCTCTACAGAGAATTCTCTCTTTAGCTCTGTTCCCCATTTTTTAAGTGGATTACTTGGTTTATTGCTTTTCAGCTTGTTTAGTTCTTTATATATATTGGATATGAGTCCTCTGTCAGATAAAGGGTTGGTGATGATTCTTTCCCAATCTGTAGGCAGTCGTTTTGTTTTGATGACTGTGTCCTTTGCTTTACAGAAGTTTTTCAGTTTCATGAGGTCCCATTTATTGATTGTTGCTCTTAGAGCCTGTGATGTTGGTGTTCTGTTCAGGAAGTTGTCTCCTGTACCAATGAGTTCTAGGGTATTCCCCACTTTTTTTTCTAGCCGATTTAATGTGTCTGGTTTTATGTTGAGGTCTTTGATCCACTTGGACTTTAGTTTTGTGCAGGGTGATAAGTATGGATCTATTTTCAGTTTTCTACATGTAGACATCCAGTTGGACCAGCACCATTTGTTGAAGATGCTATCTTTTTTCCATTGTATGGTTTTGGCATCTTTGTCAAAAATCAGGTGTCCGTAAGTACGTGGGTTTATTTCTGGGTCTTCTGTTCCATTCCATTGATCCACCATTCTGTTTCTATGCCAGTACCATGCAGTTTTTATAACTGTTGCTCTATAGTACAGCTTGAGATCAGGGATGGAGATACCTCCAAAAGATCTTTTATTGTAGAGGATTGTTTTAGCAATTCTGGGTTTCTTGTTATTCCATACAAAGTTGAGAATTTTTCTTTCCAGGTCTGTAAAGAATTGTGTTGGCAATTTGATGGGAATTGCATTAAATCTCTAGATTGCTTTTGGTAAGATGGCCATTTTTACTATGTTAATCCTGCCAAGCCATGAGCATGGGAGATCTTTCCATCTTCTCATATCTTCCTCTAATTCTTTCTTCAGAGACTTGAAATTTTTTTCATACAAGTCTTTGACTTGCTTGGTTAGGGTTATACCAAGGTACTTTATGTCATTTGTGGCTATTGTGAAGGGTGTTGTTTCTCTAATTTCTTTCTCAGCCCTTTTGTCTTTTGTATACAGGAGTGCTACTGATTTTTTTAAGTTAATTTTGTATCTGGCCACTTTAATGAAGGTGTTTATCAGCTGTACGGGTTCCCTGGTAGAGTTTTTGGGGTCACTCATATATACTATCATATCATCTACAAATAGTGATAATTTGACTTCTTCCTTTCCCATCTGCATCCCCTTGATCTCTTTCAACTGTCTTATTGCTCTAGCAAGGACTTCCAGCACTATGTTGAAGAGATATGGAGAGAGTGGGCAGCCTTGTCTTGTCCCTGATTTCAGTGGGAGTGCTTTAAGTTTCTCTCCGTTCATGTTGGCTATAGGCTTGCTGTATATCGCCTTTACTATGTTTAGATATGTGCCTTGTATCCCTGATCTCTCCAGTACTTTAAACATGAATGGATGTTGGATTTTGTCAAATGCTTTTTCAGCATCTAGGGTGATTATCATGTGGTTTTTTTTCTTTCAGTTTGTTAATATGGTGTATCACATTGATGGATTTCCGTATATTGAACCACCCCTGCATACCTGGGATGAAGCCTACTTGGTCATAATGGATAATACCTTTGATGTGTTCTTGGATTCGGTTTGCAAACATTTTGTTAAGTACTTTTGCATCAATGTTCATAAGGGAGATTGGCCTGAAATTCTCTTTCTTTGTTGAGTCTTTGTGAGGTTTAGGTACCAAGGTGATTGTGGCTTCATAGAATGAGTTTGGTAATGTTCCTTCTGTTTCTATTTTGTGGAATAGTTTGAAGAGAATTGGAGTTAGCTCTTCTTTGAAGGTCTGGTAGAATTCTGCGCTGAAGCCATCTGGTCCTGGGCTTTTTTTGGACGGGAGACTTTTGATGACTGCTTCTATTTCTTTGGGGGATATAGGACTATTTAATTGATTTACCTGGTCCTGATTCAACTTTGGTAAGTCAAATCTATCAAGAAAATTGTCCATTTCATTTAGATTTTCAAATTTTGTTGAGTATAGACTTTTGAAGTAAGTCCTAATGGTTGTTTGGATTTCCTCAGTGTCTGTAGTTATATCCCCTTTTTCATTTCTGATTTTGTTGATTTGGGTGGTGTCTCTCTGCCTTTTAGTTAGCTTGGCTAAGGGTTTGTCGATCTTGTTGATTTTCTCAAAGAACCAGCTCTTGGTTTCATTGATTCTTTGAATTGTTTTATTTGTTTCTAATTGATTGATTTCAGCCCTGAGTTTGATTATTTCCAGCCGTCTACTCCTTTTTGGTGTGTCTGCTTCTTCTTTTTCTGGGGTTTTTAAGTGAGCCATTAAGTTGCTTGAATGAGCTCTCTCGAATTTCTTCTTGAAGGCACTTAGTGCTATGAACTTTCCCCTTAGCACTGCTTTCATTGTGTCCCACAAGTTAGGGTATGTTGTGCCTTCATTCTCATTGAGTTCTAGAGAGCCTTTAATTTCTTTCTTTATTTCTTCCCTGACCCAGCTGTCATTTAGTAACAAGTTGTTCAGTTTCCATGTGTGTATAGGCTTTTTGTTATTTCTGTTGTTGTTGAAGTCCATCTTTATTCCATGGTGATCAGACAGGATACAAGGGATTATTTCAGTCTTCTTGTATCTGTTGAGCCTTGCTTTGTGACCAACTATATGGTCTGTTTTGGAGAAGGTTCCATGAGGTGCTGAGAAGAAGGTAAATTCTTTTGTGTTTGGGTGTAAGGTGCTGTAAATGTCTGTGAGGTCTATTTGATTCATGACCTCTGTCAGAGATATTGTTTCTTTGTTTAATTTCTGTTTTGTTGACCTGTCCTTTGTTGAGAGTGGGGTGTTGAAGTCTCCCACTATTAATGTGTGGGGATCTATATGTGGTTTAAATTTTATCAATGTTTCTTCTACAAATGTGGGTGCTCTTGTATTTGGGGCATAGATGTTCAGGATTGTGATGTCTTCCTGGTGGAATTTTCCCTTGATGAGTATGGAGTGTCCTTCCTCATCTCTTTTTATTAATTTTGGTTGAAAGTCTATTTTATCAGATATTAGAATGGCTACTCCTGCTTGTTTTTTGGGTCCATTTGCTTGGAAAGTCGTCTTCCAACCTTTTACCCTCAAGTAATGTCTATCTTTGTGTCTTAGGTGTGTTTCTTGTATGCAACAGATTGCTGGGTTTTGTTTACGTATCCATTCTGTTAATCTGTGTCTTTTTACTGGAGAGTTGAGTCCATTGATGTTGAGAGAGATTAATGAACAGTGGTTGTTAGATCCTTTGATTTTGATGTTGGCTGTGTTCATAAGGTTGTGTGCTTGGTTGCTTTTTGTTTTGCTGTAGTAAGGTTAATTATTTCCTGTGTTTTCTTGACAGAAGCTAATTTTGGGGGGTTGTATTTTCCCTTCCAGTGTCTTCTGTAATGCTGGATTTGTGTGTAGGTATTGTTGAAATTTGTTTTTGTCCTTGAATATCTTGTTTTCTCCGTCTATGAGGTCTGAGAGTTTTGCAGGGTATAGTAGCCTGGGTTGACATCTGTGTTCTCTTAGGGTCTGCATGATATCTGTCCAGGCCCTTCTGGCTTTCATAGTTTCTGTTGAAAAGTCAGGTGTGATTCTAATGGGTTTGCCGTTATATGTTACTTGGCCTTTTTCCCTTGCAGCTTTTAGTATTTTTTCTTTGTTCTGTATACTTACTGTTTTGATTATTATGTGGTGGGAGGATTTTCTTTTCTGGTCAAATTTGTTGGGTGTTCTGTAGGCCTCATGTATCCTTATTGGCTTCTCCTTTAACTTGGGGAAATTTTCTTCAATGATTTTGTTGAAAATATTTTCTGGGTCTTGGAGAAGGGAGTCTTCTTTTTCCTCTATTCCTATTATTCTTAGGTTTTGTCTTTTCATATTGTCTTGGATTTCTTGGACGGTCTGTGTCAGGAATTTTTTGGATTTAACATTTTCTTTGACAGATACATCGATTTCTTCCATTGTATCTTCTACACCTGAGATTCTTTCTTCCATTTCTTGTATTCTGTTGGTTATGCTTACCTCTGTAGTTCCTGTTTTCTTCCCTAAATTCTTCCTCTCCATTATTTCCTTCATTTGTGTTTTCTTTAATTTTTCTAGTTCTATCTTCAGGTCTTGAGTTGTTTTGTTTACTTCCTTCACCTGTCTGCTTGTATTTTCCTGTTTTTCTTTTAGTTCCTTCAACTGTGTCTCTTTTATTTCTTTCAGTGATTTAATTATCTCTTCTCTGAAGGCCACAAGCTGTTTGGCTACATCTTCCCGTATTTCTTCACGGATGGCCCTAATCTGCTTGTCTTTATCTTCCTACATTTCTTTACGGATTGCCATGATCTGTTTGGTTTTATCTTCCTCTAATTCTTTACGTATTTTATTTGTTTCCTCTGTTATCCTCTTCATCAACATAGATGTAAGGTCATCTTCTTGATTTTCTATTATGCTGCATTGTTCAGGGCTGTTCGCCCCTGGATGGCTGGGTTCTGGAGATGCCATATTGCTCTGTCTTTTGTTGGGTGAGCCTTTATGCTGACCTCTACCCATTGGGCTGATTTAGGTGTTGGCTGTTAGTTTCTGTGCTTCCTGGAGTCCTGAGGTAGGGAGTATCCCCTTGGCCAGAAGATGATTTTTCCTGAAGGAGTCCTTCTCTGCTTTTTGGTTATGGTCACTGTATGGCCAGTGTTTCTCAGAAGTTGCCACTGCTCACCTCAGGTTTATAGCCCTGAGTAGTAGCTGTGGTCTATGTTAGGCAAGGGGGATCTCCTCTTACCCATAGAATTTCTCAAGACAGCTGCTCCACTGCTGGGTTTCTTGTTATAAATTTAGTGTGCTGCTGCTCACTAAATTTCCATGTACAGTCCTCTTGAAGAAACTGCTGATTCCCTAGCTGTGGGGTTTTCTCCCAACAGGGAAACTCAGTCTATTATCCTGGGGCGCACAGTTCTGTCCAGGAAAGTGGGAGGTGCACTCAGCAAGTCTTTGGGCCAGAGGCTGATTGCTCTGCTCTGGACCTGGAGAATGTGCACCTAGGTTGAGTTGGCGCCTGGGGGCACTGCTCTGGTCTGGAGGCTGGGTGCCTCACTCTGGACCAGAAGCTGTGTGTCTCTGTCTGGGATGGCGGCTGCAGGCACTGGTCTGGTCCAGACGCTGTGGGTGCAGCCCTCTTGAAGGACCAGGGATTCCCACAGTTTTGACAGTCTAGCTAGGGATAACTGGTTGATCCTTGGCACAGTATCTGAGGGCTGCTGTAATGGCTCTCTGGCTTTTGTAGGTCTGAGGATGCAGCTGTATGTCCCAGTGCCCTAGGGGAACTCAATAATGGCGGCAGAGCACAGTGCTCCTGCCTGCACTAGAGTTTGCATGAGTCCAGGAAGTGTTTTGGTGATGGGTGTCCTAAGCATTAGAGCTGCTGACCCCCTCCGCTGGGGGTTTGCTCCTTCCAGAGACATGCAGTCTGGTGCCCTGGTGCCCACAGTTCTATCTGAGGAGGCAAATCAGGTGCACAAGCAGGGCTCCGTGCAGGCACCTGTGTCCCGGCTCTGGGTCCGGGCTGGCTTTTGGGGCACCCGCGGAACCCGAGTCTTTTCCAGGGGATGTCTGGGTAACCTGAGGTCGGTCCCAATTGTTTCCTCCTCCGTGGGGTTATCTCTCAATGGGAAATCCAATCTATTGTGTTGTGGGCCCACAGTTCAGTCTGGGACCGTGACCAGATCGCGCTGGCGGGTAGCTCTGGGCTGGCGACCAAGCGCCTGGCAGAACCGGGATCTCTTCCACAGTTTAGCCGGGTGAGTTAAAGCTGATTGAATCCCCCACCGTGGGGTATCCTCTCACCTGTGAAACACAATCCCTTGTGTTTTATGGCCGCGAGTTCTGATTGCTGGTCATTGTGCCAATCCTGCTGTGCTGCTCCTCAGAATGAGAGTCCTCCCAGCGCCGCCATCTTGCCCCACCTTTGAGGCCATTGATGTTGAGATATTAATGACCAGTGGTTGATAGTTCTTGTTATTTTGATGTCGGTGATTTTGCTGATGTAGGATTATTTATTTATGCCTATATTTTCCTGGGAAGTTGAACTCCTTTGGTTGGAGTTTTTCTTCTGGTATCATTTGTGGGGCTGGATTTGTGGATACTTAATTTTTTTTTTTTTTTTTTGCGTGAAATATCTTGTTTTCTCCCTCTAAGGTGATTAAAAGTTTTGTTGTTTATAGTAGTCTGGGCTGACATCTGTGATCTCTTAGTGTCTGTAAGATGACTTTTAGATGTCTAAACCTCTTTTAGAGTTTCTGATAAGAAGTCAGGTATAATTCTGATTGCTTTCCCTTGTAGCTTTTAATATTCTCTCTTTATGCTGTACATTTAGTCTTTTCATTATTATGTGATGGGAGGATTTTCTTTTCTGGTCCAATCTACTTGGTGTTCTGTTAAGCTTCTTGTATGTTTATAGGCATCTCTTTCTTTAGGTTGGAGAAGTTTTCTTCTATGATTTTGCTGAAAATCTTTTCTGGGCCTTGGAGTTTAGAGTCTTCTATTCCTATTGTTTTTAGGTTTGGTCTTTTCATAGTGTTCCATATTTCTTGGATGTTCTGTGTCAGGAGCTTTTTAAATTCAACATTTTCTAGACTGATGTATCGATTTCTTCAATCGTATCTTCTACCCCTGAGATTCTCTCTTTCATCTCTTGTATTCTGTTGGTGATGTTTGTGTCTGTGGTTCCTGTCCTTTCCCCCTAGTTTTACATCTTCAGGATTACCTCAGATCATGTTTTCTTTATTGCTTCTGGTTCCATTTTTAGGTCTTGAATAGTTCTAGTCATTTCCTTCTGCTTGATTGCAGTTTCCTGAATTTGTTTAATTTTTTTTAAGGGGTTTGTTCAGGTCTTCACCTGTTTAATTGTATTTTCCTGTCCTTGTTTGAGGGATGTATTTTCCTCTTTTAATGTCTCTATCATTTTCATAACCTCAGATTTAAAATCTTTTTTCTTGAGCTTCAGGTATGATAATATTTCTAGGGCTTCCTGTGGTAAGAGTGCTGATTTCTGATGATGTGAAATGGCCCTGAGATTTGTTGCATGTGTTCTTTTGGTGATCTCTATCTATTTTGATGTCTCTGGTGTTAGAGAAAGTCCTATGTTCTCTGATGGATTTCAGAAGTAGGTAGAGAGGGCTGTAAACTGAACGTTGCTCAGGGACAACAATGGCTTCCTTGAGGTGACAGACAGATTATGTGGGTTGGAGCCTGAGTATAGCTAGCCTTTGCTAGCTTTGTCCCAGTTAAGTCAGGTAGATCAGGAGTAAGCAAAGAGTGGGCTCTAAGCTGAATGTTGATCTGCCTGGCTTGGGTCTCCACAGGCTGGAGGACCATGGGCTGGGACACTTCTATGCTGGCTGTGCATCTAGTAGATCAGGCAGATCATTCAGATCAGGGAGGTCAGGAAGATTATCAGAGGGAGTTGTTGTCATGGGGTCAGCCACCACAACAAAGAAACAAGTGGGCACTGGAGTTATGGATACATATTCAGCTGCACAGCAGCTTGCTGGCTCAGAAAGCATTGAGTTCCTGGAACTCAGATTTGGCTTGTTTTCGGCATCTTGGATCTAGCCCACTGTAAGTTTGTATTGTCCAGATGGTCTCTACATGGGGACCAGAAGAACCATGGATTGGGGTTACGGTGCTGACTCTGGTCGAGACACTGCCCTTGGTGAAACTGGAGTGATCCAAGGTCTGGCTGATGGAATGAAGTGCCTCTGGACTTGTGCCGAGCCCACATTCAGGCAGAAAGAAAGCACAGGGTGGGCATAGTGAGCCATGAGCAGCGCTTGACCCCTGGGTCCTGTGAATGGGGATGGGATGCTGACTTCAGTAACCAAGTGGGGAGTGGGAGTGATACGGGGTCTGGTTGCTGGAGCGTATCTGTATCCCACACACTGGTAAGCTGGAAGCACTGTGTAGGCTCTGCCAGATCCTGACCATGCTAGGCAGAAATCTCAGCATTCCAAACTGTGTTCTGGAGAGGCCAAGGTCCATTGCTAGCACCCCAGCATTGTGGTAACTACAGTCTCTGATCTTTTGCCACTCAGATATATCATGCCCTGTTTATCCTAAAAGCAACTTTATAAATGAGTGAATTGTTTTATTCATGTTGAGTTTTAACAATGTTTTGTATATTTCAGGCATGCATCTGTTATTTGGTTATATAAACCAGAAATATCTTTCTGAGTCTGTACATGTCTTTTCATCTTCTTAAGAGTGACTTTCTCAGTGAAGAACTATTGAATTTTAATAAATTCTAACTCATTGATGTTTTATTTCATGAAGTATGCATTTGATTTCAATCTGAAAACTCATTCTCAAAACCAAGGTCATACATTTTGTTCTAGAACTTCTGTTTGTAGTGATTTGCATTTAGATCTATATTTTTAATTCATTTCTGCAGAAGATACTATGTCAAAATTAAAAGTTTATTTTTGTTAATTCCTCCAAGGGACATCAGAGTCTTTATGAACAGTTGATAACTACACTCTTCTTTCTCACTCTTTTTTGTTCATTGAAGATTTGATGTGTGCATTTTTGTGGATCACTTATATCTCTTTGCTATTGTATGTGCCTATACTTTTATTACATGTCTCAGTTATGCTAACTTCTAAGGATGTCTTAAACTCAGGAAACAAAATTCCTCAGTCCTTGTTATTTGACTCATTGTGATTGAGATGACTCAAGGGGTAAAATCACTTGACAGGCAGTACTGATAGTCTGAGTTCAGTCCCAGGGACCACTGTGGAAGAAAGAACTAATTTCTAGAGATAATCCTCTTATGTCATGGGACATATGTGCTTGAATTCACATATACACATGATAGAACTAACAATACACATCATATATATACCTGATATTAATAAACAACTTTTAAAAAGTCCAAATCTCTGTGAAAATTAACTTATAAAGATACAATCACTGTTTTACCTCAGTGTTAGAAATTCTGACCTAGGATCAGTTGCCCTCAACGTTTTTGTGAATCTGGGGAGAAACATATCCCCCCAGTTGCCCTCAATGTTTTGTGAATAGTGTGATAGAGTAAAATTGATTAGCATGTGACTACAGAATGAAAAATAGAGTGAGTAAGGCTTGGATGTCTCATTTTTCCCTTTAGAGATATGTCTCCAAAACCTACTGGAAGACATACCTATTTTACTCTATTGTATTTAGGATTTACCTTTTTATTAAAAACAGGTTTTTCCTCACATAATATATTTTGATTTTGGTTTCTTCCCATTCTACTCCTCCCAGTTCCTCTCTACCTTGCCTCCCACCCATATCCACCTCATTTCTGTCTCTCAATAAAAAGTAAACAGGCTTCTAAGGGATAATTATAATAAAATATAATTTAGTATTACATAAAATAAAACCTAACACATCAGAAAAGGACAAGGCAAACAAACAGAAGGAAAGGGGTCCATGAAAAGGCATAAGGAACAAAAACAGATACATGTTAGGGAAAGAGAGAAAGAGAGAGAGAAGAAAACTGGGACAAGTCTCATTAAATACCTGTGGCTCCTCCCAGCACTTCTCATTCCAACCCACACACTAAATACCACTGTCCCAGGGGCTGACCTTCTGCATTCCTTTCCCTGGCTTCTCTTCCCAATATAAATCTGCCATCCTGACTAAAGGGGTCTCCAGGTCTCTTGGGCCAGGCCACCTCTCTTAGTCAGTAGCTCTTCTCTTGCTCTCCGTACTCCACTCTCCTATCATGACTCAGTTTAGTTTGTCCGCTGTGTTCAGCCTGGACTATTTTCTCTGCCTGCTTTCTCCATTGTATCTACAATAAAAATCTTCTCCATATTTTAATAGTAGCCATGTCTTCTTCTTTTTATTTTTTCAATTATGGCTTCCAGTTAGGTTTTTTTTTTCCAAATGGGATTCCTGAGTGTAGGAATGAGTAGGTTTTCTGAATACAGAATATGAGTGTCGCCTTCTCTTTTAAGCTCTAGGACCCCATTTATTACAGACCCATTCAGACCCTGTACATTCTACCTTAGTCTCCTTGAGTTCATATCCACATCTATCTTGTTGATTTAGAAGATCTTTTGTCTTGATGTCCTTCACCCTCTCTGGCTCTGAGATTCTTTCTGCCCCCTCTTCCAAATGGTCCTCTCAGCACTGAAGGAGAGATTTGATAGTGATAACATACAATTTAGTCATGTGTTCAAAAGCCTCTCACTCTCTGCCTATTGTATGTCTATGGATCTCTGTGTTTGTTCTCATCTCCTTCAACAGGAATATTTTGTGATGATGTTGATCAAGGCACTGATCTATGAGCATAAGAGAGTTCCATTAGTATTTATTTTATTGCTAATTTTAATTTAAAAAGAACAGTAGTATTTGGTTTTATCTTAGGTTACTGGGCATTCTAGTCTCAGTTTCTTGGTCACACAAGCAGTGGTAGTTGTGGGTTCCATCTCACTGTGTAGTCCTTAAGTTAAATTAGATATTGGTTGATGGCTATCACAAGCTTTGTCACACCATTGTACTATCATATTTTTTAGGCAGGACACCACTGTAGATTAGTCATTCTCAAACTTTGTTTAATCTTTGAGGGTCAAACAATCCTTTCACAGGTGTCACCTAAGATAATAAGAAAATATAGGTATTTACATTACAATTCATAACACTTGTTTGGATAAAGTGGAGAGGTTGAAGTAGGTATATTTGGTGGACCTGTGCCAAGGTGCACAGATAAGAAATTAAGCCAAACAACAGATATAGTGTAAGAGGTTTATTGGAGGAGGGGAGAGAGCAAAAGGCCATCTCAGAGTGGGGAACATATGAGACAGAGAGAGAGACAGAGAGGGACAGAGAGAATAAAGAGAAAGAGTGTGTGTGTGTGAGGGTTAATAAAGAAGCTGAAAATCTGATGAGTCCATTGCCAGTCTGAAGGTCCCAGTTAGAGAGAAAAGGAAGAGAAGAGGTGGTGGTTAGGAGGATGTAGCTATGAGGCTGGGCTAGGGACAAGAGAGTAACTGGGCCTAAAGAAGTTTGCTGGTGTTGAGGAGTCACCAGGAGAGCAATCATGGAGCAGGAACAGTCAGGGCAAGGCTAGAGGACAGGTAATAGGGCACATGACTGGGAAGTAGTGCAAGCTCTCATAGTCAGGTTAGAATAAGCCCTTATCTGCCCAGTTATGGTACTTAAAGCTTATTAAAAAATTTTAATAAGCCTCCTTTTCAATGGGAGCTAGAGCAGGCATAGGAAAAAAAAAACATTTCTTTTGACAGGGTGGGGCTGAAGCCTTTTTTGAGCCATAAATGGTGCAAATGGCAGCAGCTGGTTATGACTTAAACTGCTGCTGCTATGCCAATGGAAATGCCTGATTGCTAACAACAGTAGCAAAATTAGAGTTATGAAGTAGCAATAAAAATAATTTTATGGTTGGAGGTCACCACAACATTAGAAAGGTTGAGAACCACTGTTGTAAATTAAAGAGTTTGTACTGGTTTGGTGTTTACTTTTCTCTTTTGGCAGTATGAAGAGTACCTTCCTGTACCAAAGACTGAAGAAAGTGGGGTGAATACTTATGTAGACACCAGCTTGACCTCTCTGTGTTCAATAAGTTGTATAGGGATGACACACCTCTTAAAGTTTTCCCATATGACAATACAGATGCTGACATGAAAGAAAACCTTTCACAGACAAGTTTTTTTGAAAATTCTATATCTAAACTGTAGCAGAATCTCAACTTTCATGACTATGAGCAGACTCTCTTGCTGTCTATTTTGCTTTTCTTTGATACGTTGCTTAAATTATATATTTATATATATATATATAACATTATTATGTATATATAGGGTCCATTCTATATGCTAATGGGCTTTCTTAAAACATCTTTGTACAAACAGATATTGTACTTTGATCATATTCCATAATATAGCTTGTAATAGTTATTATTCTGTTGCTATGAAAAAACATAACTAAGAGTGACTCACAAAACTAAGAGCTTATTTTGGCTCACAGCTCCAGAGGAAGAGTCCATAATGGCAGGATAAACCTGACAGCTGACAGCCTGAAACATAACACAAAGTAGAGAGCAAAGGGAAAGTTGGGCAAGGAGAAAATCTCTCAAAGCCCTCCTCTAGTAACATAACTCCTGTAGCAAAGCTCAACTACTTAATCATTCAATAACCTCTCTAAACAGCACTGCAAACTGGCCTTAAGTATTAAAACACATGAGCCAATCAGACTCATTCTCATTCAAGCCAGTACAAATTCTACCCTCCTCTTTTCTTTTCTATCGTTCCTCATTTACCACTCCCCCTTGATTCTGTAGATAGTTTTGTTTCAACTTTCCTTTCATATATGCAAATGAAATTTTATGTATCTACTCAAAATCTAAGATCCATAAATGAGAAAGTATAGTGTTTTTCCTTTTGAGTTTGACTTGATTCATTTACTGTGGTAATGTTGAATTGTATCCCTTGTGTCCTTGAGCTATGTCTAATGTGTCCCTTGGCTATGTCTATTGTGTTTTCCCATCTACCTTCTTTAGTGTTATAAGAAAGTGGACTGGCTGATGCTGAAACTGGGTAGATGCTCTTTATCCATGAAAATAAGATTCCAGAATTTTTTTTTCACTTGCAGAAAAGTTCTTTGTTGTGGAGGATTCTCCAGGCTCATTTGAGTGAGTTTATTCTATCTGTTATCCTAACAAATATAAGCACGAATAATTTTCATATTTTCATGAGATGCTGGCGGGATGCCTGGAGATAAATACTGCCAGTCCCCTGATTGTTTATCACTGTCAACTGAGTTCATATTTACCAGCCAGCAATTCATAAGCATGACATTTCACTGTTCCTACCATGGAGTCTTAGCTTCAGCATCTATTCTTCTACATCAAGAGGTGCCCAATGTTTCTCTGTGTGAGACTGTCTCTCTACATTTTAGGATATTGACTTCTCTGAAACATCTATTTGTTGATGGATCTCTAGTAAATCAATGGCTTTTACTTTGCTGAATTTTTCTCTTTTTTTTTTTTTTGCAAATACGAAGCTCCTCACATGTCAGAACTGAACACAGAAGTCATCAAAGTATTTTGAATAAAACCTATTATAAAAACTATTTATAGGTCTATATAAGTGAATGTATACCATGTGTGTCTTTCGGCTTTTGGGATACCTCACTCAGGATGATCATTTCTAGGTCTCACCATTTGCCTGCAAATTTCATGATTTCCTCGTTTTTAATTGCTGAGTAGTATTCCATTGTGTAAAAGTACCACAATTTCTGTATCCATTCCTGAAATGAGGGGCATCTGGGTTGTTTCCAGGTTCTGGCTATTATGAATAAAGCTGCTATAAACATGGTTGAGCAAATGTCCTTGTTGTGTACTTGAGCATCTTTTGGATATATGCCTAGGAGTGGTGTAGCTAGATCTTGAGGAATCACTATTCCTATTTGTCTGAGAAAGCGCCAGTTTGATCTCCAAAGTGGTTGTACAAGTTTGCATTCCCACCAGCAATGGAGGAGGGTTCCCCTTTCTCTACATTCTCTCCAGCATGTGTTGTCACTTGAGTTTTTGATCTTAGCCATTCTGAAGTGTGTGAGGTGAAATCTCATGGTCGTTTTGATTTGCATCTCCCTGATGGCTAAGGACGTTGAGGATTTCTTTAAGTGTTTTTCTGCCATTCTACAGTCTTCTACAGAGAGTTCTCTGTTTAACTCCTTGCCCCATTTTTAATTGGATTACTTGATTTGTTGCTTTTTAACTTCTTGAGTTCTTTATATATACTTTATATATACTTTATATATACCCTCTGTCAGATAAAGGGTTGGTGAAGATCCTTTCCCAGTCTGTAGGCTGTCGTTTCATTTTGATGACAGTGTCTTTTGCTTTACAAAAGCTTTTCAGTTTCCTGAAGTCCCATTTATTTATTGTTGCTCTTAGAGCCTGTGCTGTATAAGATATTGTAAACATAATGAAATCTATACACCTAAAAAAGATAAACAAGAAAGAGGACTCGGGGTAAGATGACCAATCCTCACTTAGAAAGACAAATGGGATGGACATTGGATGTAGGAGAAAACAAGAAACAGGACAGGAGCTTACCACAGACGGCCTCTGAAAGACTCTACCTAGCAGTGTATCAAAGCAGATAGTAAGACTCATAACCATACCATCGGCAGAGTGCAGGGAATCATATGAAAGACAGGGGTGTTAATAAGACCTGGAGAGTACAGGAACGCCACAAGGACAAAATATACCATGGCACAGGGGTATTTCATGAGACCGTTCCTCCAACCAAGGGCCATGTATGGATATAACCTAGAACCCCTGCTAGGATATAGCCCATGGTAGCTCAGTGTCCAAATGGGTTCTCTAATAAGGGGAACAGGGACTATTTCTGACATGAAGTCATTAGTGAGCTCTTCCATTCCCCTCCCATGAGGGAAAAGCAGCCTGGCTAGGTCACAGAAGAGGACATTGCAGCCAGTCCTGAGGAGACTTGATAAGCTAGGGTCAGATGGAGGGGGAAGAGGTCCTCCCTTGTTACTGGACTTGGAAAGGGGCAGGGAGAAGACAAGGGAGGCAGGGTGTGATTGGGAGGGAATGAGGGAGAGGGATATGGCTGGGATACAAAGTAAACAACCTGTGAGTAATATAAAAAATAAAAAAAAAACTTAAAAAACTATTTATATAGATTTAGTCTAGAAGTAAAAAAAATTAAACATCCATTATTAAATGATTGATATTCTGCCCGTTGAATTCAGCTGTGACATCTCAACAAAACAGTAGGACAAGCTCTCAGGTCTGTTTTAGACTGTTCATCATCCTCATACTGGGTACTAAAAGCAGTCTCGATATCTTTTGCAACAGCCTGATTATTGTCAGGTCTACCTAGTAAACTAACAAAGTAAATGTTGTCTCCAGACTCTTCTCTGCTTTCGAATCTTGCTTTCTTTGGTATATTTTACAGTGATTAAAAGGACTGGGGTAGATTTGTCTTTTGCCTTCACCATCTATTTTTAACGACTCATTTATTACCATCTTTACTTTAAATTTATTTAAAAAAGAAAACTCTAAACTTTATGTTAGTGAAAATGTAATGTTATGTTTTAGATAGAGTCTGGGTCACTTTAAGATTTGGGAAGAGGTTAGTTTATGATTAGTACTCAGCAGAAACAATCTTCATTTAAACAAGAGAGTTCCATTCATGTATATCTTTGACATAAGATGACAAAATTTGATTCTGGCCTAATTATTCTTCTGGGTATTATGTTTGTTTTAGATGAAATGTATTGTAAGTAAGTGTCCAGGTGATAAGTCCTGGAATTGCAGAATCTCAAGCTGATCTGCCATGCTCTGCTGCTGACCTCTCCATTTCCAATAGTTACAAAATGATGGAGGAGACTCTCACACCACCTATATTTCTCATTCACCTGTTAGTTCTCAAATAGATTTGTGGCTGTCGAGAAGAGAGATTAGTATTCTATAATCCAAGTCTCTGATCTAGAATGAGTGCCCTGGCAACATTCTTTCCAAAATGGATCTGTTGAAGTTTAAGTTGTACTTTCTCAATATAGGACTCTTATTCGAAGAGCAAGGTCATTTCCTCATCAGAAAGAAGTCAATTACCCAATTACCACTGTGGGATAATTTTAGGAGAGATAAAGATAGCTTTGCAGTTCGTGGGGTTCTTGTCAACCCTTAACGGTTCTTGGCAGGGTGTCACCCTCTGATTTTGTCAGTAATGGTATACACTGTCCCCTGAGCTGTTTGATTTCTTATTTCTTCCTAACTTATAATTATGCCCTTAGAAACAATATCTTCCCAGCAATAAATTTACATTATGAACCAGACTTCATTTGGGAGCACCATTCTTAAAGCTTCTCCTCCTGTTTGACTCTGTGAAGCATGTACTTGACCTGCAAGTAGCAGGGAGGACACATTCAATTATGTCTTACCTGGTGTGCATAGCTAATTATGTACAAAGATGGGTCTTTATTGACTCACAGGAGTTTAGCTGAAGAGTATATAAAAGAAGATGAATTTCATAATAAAGGAGCCCTCATTTGATTTCAATAAAAATGAAAAAGATGAAAACATCCCCCGATTATGTACAACCTAATTCCTAAGAATTTTATAACTTTTATTTAAATTAAGTTCACATATTACAACAATTTTCTTCTCATATTCCAGATGTAAAAAGACACAGAATAAATTGAAAGAAAGTGTTCAGTATATGAGTGCTAAGACCAAGTATAACTGAAGTATGTTCTAATAGATAAGTAAAGGACCTTGCGGAGGGGATAGAAAAGTAAAATCCACACAGAACATTTATAAACACTGTTATTGTTGCTCAAAAAGAAAAGACATATATGCTTCCCATCTTCAGCTTCAGTAGAATTACTGCTTTCAGTATAACAAAAAGAGACTACATGAATGTTCACACCTCCACTTCTGCTCCCCACACTGGGGTGTTCCATTTTTGTCGATGATCTTCACACAATCTTCCTGAAGCTTGATCTCTGTACGTCAGCCTGAGATGCTATTCTAGCATCTTTTTCATTAACTAATTTGATTGATTTTCTGTCTATTGGTTCTTCAGAGCAGATATTTGTGCTTGCTGTTTGACTTTTTTTTTTTTTTTTTATTTTGGGCATCCTTAGCTCCTTCCTCAGTTTGTCTATTCTCCTTTAAAGCAAAATTTCTGCAATGAGTCTTCTGCTTACAGTAGTATTTTTCCTTCTCTCCAACTCCCTAAAATAAGTGTAGCTGCATATCAGCAGTCACACTCACCTCTCTGAAATATTTCAGGTCAAGGTTATCAATAATTCTACTCTGCTAATACATATATATATATATTTTTATTTATGCAATAGGGTGAGTCATGCAATCCATGGAGCCCGCATAGAGGAGATCAACTTTCAGCAGTATGTTCTCTCCTTCCATCATGTCAGTTCTAGGGATTGAACCCAGGTCTAGCCAGGGGAAACTTTACCCAAAGAGCCATACTCCTGTCCCCATTTCTTGGTGTTTAAAATTCAAAAGGAACTTTATTGAATTACTAAATTCCAAATGACTTCAATTATTCACAAGTCGTAGCTTTTGTTATTGTAGTCATTCATCAATGGCTTTTATTTTGATCTCAATGTGGCAAATTATTCAGTGTTGTTTAACTATACTGTTTGACAGTTTGGGTGGGATAACAATAGCATTATTATTTTATAGAAAAAATTAAGAATAATAAAGGGAATTAAAGCATTAAATTTTTGAATTTTTTTAAATCTTTTATTTTTTTTATTAATTACACTTTATTCATTTTGTATCCCCCCATGAGCCCCTCCATCCTCCCCTGCCGATCCCACCCTCCCTCCCCTTTCTGCATGCATGCCACTCCCCAAGTCCACTGATAGGGGAGGTCCTCCTCTCCTTCTTTCTGATCTTAGTCTATCAGTTCTCATCAAAAGTGGCTGCATTGTCCTCTACTGTGGCCTGGTAAGGCTGCTCCCCCCTCAGGGGGAAGTGATCAACGAGCAGGCCAATCAGATTATGTCAGAGGCAGTCCCTCTTCCCATTACTATGGAACCCACTTGGACACTGAACTGCCATGGGCTACACCTGTGCAGGGGTTCCAGGTCATCTCCACAAATAGTCCTTGGTTGGAGTATGAGTCTCTGGGAAGTTCCCTGTGTTCAAATTATCTTGTTCTGTTGCTCTGCTTGTGGAGTTCCCGTTCCCTCCAGCTCTTACTATTTCCCACTTCTTACATAAAATTCCATTCACTCTGCCCATCAGTTGGCCATCAGGCTCAGCATCTATTTTGACAGTCTATACTGCAGAAGCTTTCAGAGGCCCTCTGTGGCAGGTTTCAAGGTTGTTTCCTGTTTTCTTCTGGCTTTCAGAGGCCCTCTGTAGCGGGTTCCGAGGTTGTTTCCTATTTTCGTTTTCTTCTGATGTACATCCTCTTTGCCTTTCAGGATGGGGATTGAACATTTTAGTTAGGGTCCTCTCCTTTGCTTAGTTTGTTTAGATGTACAGCTTTTAGTGGGTTTATTCTATATTGTATGTTTATATGAGTGAGTATATACCGTGAGTGTCTTTTTGCTTCTGGGTCAACTCACTCAGGATGATCCTTTCCAGGTCCCACCATTTACCTGCAAATTTCATGATTTCCTTATTTTTCATTGCTGAGTAATACTCCATTGTATAGATGTGCCACAGTTTTTGCATCCATTCTTCAGTTGAGGGGCATCTGGGTTGTTTCCAGCTTCTGGCTATTACAAATAAAGCTGCTACAAACATGGTTGAACAAATGTCCTTGTTGTGTACTTGTGCCTCTTTTGGGTATATGCCTAGGAGTGGTATGGCTGGATCTTGAGGAAGTGCTATTCCTAGTCATCTGAGAAAGCACCAGATTGATTTCCAGAGTGGTTTTACCAGTATACATTCCCACCAGCAGTGGAGAAGGGTTCCCCTTTCTCCACAACCTCTCCAGCATGTGTTGTCCCTTGAGATTTTCATCTTGGCCATTCTGATGGGTATAAGGTGAAATCTCAGGGTTGTTTTGATTTGCATTTCCCTAATGGCTAATGAGGTTGAGCATTTCTTTAAGTGCTTCTCTGCCATTCGATATTCCTCTGCAGAGAATTCTCTCTTTAGCTCTGTTCCCCATTTTTTAAGTGGATTACTTGGTTTGTTGCTTTTCAGCTTGTTTAGTTCTTTATATATATTGGATATGAGTCCTCTGTCAGATAGAGGGTTGGTGATGATTCTTTCCCAATCTGTAGGCAGTCGCTTTGTTTTGATGACGGTGTCCTTTGCTTTACAGAAGCTTTTCAATTTCATGAGCTCCCATTTATTGATTGTTGCTCTTAGAGCCTGTGCTGTTGGTGTTCTGTTCAGGAAGTTGTCTCCTGTACCAATGAGTTCTAGGGTATTCCCCACTTTTGTTTCTAGCCGATTTAATGTGTCTGGTTTTATGTTGAGGTCTTTGATCCACTTGGACTTCAGTTTTGTGCAGGGTGATAAGTATGGATCTATTTGCATTTTCCTACATGTAGACATCCAGTTGGACCAGCACCATTTGTTGAAGATGCTATCTTTTTTCCATTGTATGGTTTTGGCATCTTTGTCAAAAATCAGGTGTCCGTAAGTGTGTGGGTTTATTTCTGGGTCTTCTGTTCGATTCCATTGATCCACCATTCTGTTTCTATGCCAGTAACCATGCAGTTTTTATAACTGTTGCTCTATAGTACAGCTTGAGATCAGGGATGGAGATACGTCCAGAAGATCTTTTATTGTAGAGGATTGTTTTAGCAATTCTCGGTTTCTTGTTATTCCATACGAAGTTGAGAATTTTTCTTTCCAGGTCTGTAAAGAATTGTGTTGGCAATTTGATGGGAATTGCATTAAATCTGTAGATTGCTTTTGGTAAGATGGCCATTTTTACTATGTTAATCCTGCCAAGCCATGAGCATGGGAGATCTTTCCATCTTCTCATATCTTCCTCTAATTCTTTCTTCAGAGACCTGAATTTTTTTTCATACAAGTCTTTGACTTGCTTGGTTAGGGTTACGCCAAGGTACTTGATGTCATTTGTGGCTATTGTGAATGGTGTTGTTTCTCTAATTTCTTTTTCAGCCCTTTTGTCTTTTGTATACAGGAGTGCTACTGATTTTTTTGAGTTAATTTTATATCTGGCCACTTTGCTGAAGGTGTTTATCAGCTGTAGGAGTTCCCTGGTAGAGTTTTTGGGGTCACTCATATATACTATCATATCATCTGCAAATAGTGATAATTTGACTTCTTCTTTTCCCATCTGTATCCCCTTGATCTCCTTCGACTGTCTTATTGCTCTAGCAAGGACTTCCAGCACTATGTTGAAGAGATATGGAGACAGTGGGCAGCCTTGTCTTGTCCCTGATTTCAGAGGGATTGCTTTAAGTTCTCTCGTTCAGTTTGATGTTGGCTATAGCCTTGCTGTATATCGCCTTTACTATGTTTAGATATGTGCCTTGTATCCCTGATCTCTCCAGTACTTTAAACATGAATGGATGTTGGATTTTGTCAAATGCTTTTTCAGCATCTAGGGAGATTATCATGTGGTTTTTTTCTTTCAGTTTGTTAATATGGTGGATCACATTGATGGATTTCCGTATATTGAACCACCCCTGCATACCTGG
>NW_026596430.1:2354379-2430470 GCF_907164565.1 Psammomys obesus | reverse complement strand
TCCCCCTTTTCATTTCTGATTTTGTTGATTTGGGTGGTGTCTCTCTGTCTGCCTTTTAGTTAGCTTGGCTAAGGGTTTGTCGATCTTTAACTGTTTCTATGCCATTCGATATTCCTCTGTTGAGAATTCTCTGTTTAGCTCTGTTCCCCATTTTTTAAGTGGATTACTTGGTTTGCTGCTTTTCAGCTTCTTTAGTTCTCTATATATACTCAATATTAGTCCTCTGTCAGATAAAGGGTTAGTGAGGATTCCTTCCCAATCTGTAGGCAGTCGTTTTGTTTTGATGACTGTGTCCTTTGCTTTAGAGAAGCTTTTCAGTTTCATGAGGTCCCATTTATTGATTGTTGCTCTTACAGCCTGTGCTGTTGATGTTCTGTTCAGGAAGTTGTCTCCTGTGCCAATGAGTTCTAGGGTATTCCCCACTTTTTCTTCTAACAGATTTAGAGTATCTGGTTTTATGTTGAGGTCTTTGATCCACTTGGACTTTAGTTTTGTGCAGGGTGATAAATATAGATCTATTTTCATTTTTCTGCATGTGGACATTCAGTTGGACCAGCACCATTTCTTGAAGATGCTGTCTTTTTTCCATTGAATGGTTTTGGCTTCTTTGTCAAAAATCAAGAATTCATAGGTGTGTGGGTTTATTTCTGGGTCTTCTATGTGGTTCCATTGATCCTGCTTTCTGTTTTTATGCCAATACCATGCAGTTTTTATTACTATTGCTCTGTAGTACAACTTAAGATTGGAAATGGAGATACCTCCAGATGATCTGTTGTTGTACAGGATTGTTTTGGAGATTCTGGGTTTTTTGTTTCTTCATATGAAGCTGAGAATCTTTTTTTCAAGGTCTATAAAGAATTGAGTTGGTATTTTGATGGGAATTGCACTGAATCTGTAGATTGCTTTTGGCAGGATGGCCATTTTCACAATGTTAATCCTACCAATCCATGAGCACGGGAGATCTTTCCATCTTCTGTGATCTTCTTCAGTTTCTTTCTTCAGAGACTTGAAGTTTTTCTCAAACAGGTTGTTCACTTGCTTGGTTAGTGTCACCCCAAGGTATTTTATGTTATTAGTGGCTATTATGAAGGGTGTTGTTTCCCTAATTTCTTTCTCGGCCCTTTTGTCTTTTGTATTCAGGAGGGCTTCTGATTTTTTTGAGTTGATTTTGTATCCTGCCATTTTGCTAAAGGTGTTTATTAGCTGGAGGAGTTCTCTGGTTGAATTTTTGGGGCCGCTCATATATATTATCATATCATCTGCGAAAAGTGACACTTTGACCTCTTCCTTTCCGATTTGTATCCCCTTGATCTCCCTTAGTTGTCTTATTGCTCTGGCTAGGACTTCCAGTACTATGTTGAAGAGGTAGGGAGAGAGTGGGCAGCCTTGTCTTGTCCCTGATTTCAGTGGGATTGATTTAAGTTTCTCTCCATTGAGTTTGATGTTGGCTATAGGCTTGCTGTATATTGCCTTTACTATGTTTAGATATGTGCGTTGTATTCCTGATCTCTCCAAGACTTTAAACATGAATGGGTGTTGGACATTGTCAAATGCTTTTTCAGTATCTAAGGAGATGATCATGTGGTTTTTCTCCTTCAGTTATTTTATGTGGTGGATAACATTGATGGATTTCCATATATTGAACCACCCTTGCATGCCTGGGATGAAGCCTACTTGGTCGTGGTGGGTGATATCTTCAATTCGGATTGCAAGTATTCTCTTGTGTATTTTTGGGTCAATGTTCATAAGAGAGATAGGTCTGAAGTTCTCTTTTTTTGTTGGGTCTTTGTGTGCTTTAGGTATTAGGGTGACTGTTGCTTCATAGAATGAGTTTGGTAATGTACCTTCTGTTTCTATTTTGTGGAATAGTTTGAGGAGAATTGGTGTGAGCACTTCTTTGAAGGTCTGGTAGAATTCTGCGCTGAAACCATCTGGCCCAGGGCTCTTTTTGGAGGGGAGACTGTGAATGACTGCTTCATTTTCCTTGGGGGATATAGGGCTGTTCAGTCTTTCTACCTGATCTTGACTTAATGTTGGAAGATGGAATCTATCAAGAAAAATGTCCATTTTACTTAGGTTTTCAAATTTTGTGGCATATAGGCTTTTGTAGTATGACCTAATGATTGTTTGAATTTCCTCAGTGTCTGTAGTTATGTCACCCTTTTCATCTCTGATTTTGTTGATTTGGATAGATTCTCTCTGCTTTTTAGTTAGTTTGGCTAAGGTTTTGTCTATCTTGTTGATTTTCTCAAAGAACCAGCTTTTTGTTTCATTGATTCTTTGAATAGTTTTATTTGTTTCTAATTGATTGATTTCAGCCCTGAGTTTGATTATTTCCAGCCTTCTGCTCCTCTTGGGTGTATCTGCTTCTTTTTTTTCTAGGGTTTTCAGTTGGTCCATTAAGTTGTTTGTATGTGATGTTACAAATTTCTTCTTGCAGGCACTTAGTGCTATAAATTTTCCCCTGAGCATTGCTTTCAATGTGTCCCATAAATTTGGGTATGTTGTGCCTTCATTTTCATTGAATTCTAGGAAGTCTTTAATTTCTTTCTTTATTTCTTCCTTAACCCAGCTGTCATTGAGTAACAAGTTGTTCAGTTTCCATGTGTGTGTAGGCTGTTTGTTATTTCTGTTGTTGTTATTTCTGAGTTCCAGCTTAAGTCCATGGTGGTCCGATAGAGTACAAGGGATTATTTCAATCTTTTTTGTCTGTTGTGGCTTGCTTTATGACCAACTATATGGTTTATTTTGGAGAAGGTTCCATGCGGTGCTGAAAAGAAGGTATACTCTTTTGAGTTTGGATGAAAAGATCTGTAGACGTCTATTAGGTCCATTTGATTTAGGGTCTCTGTAAGTGTTTTTATTTCTCTATTTGTTTTCCGTCTAGTTGATCTGTCCCTTGGTGAGAGTGGAGTGTTGAAGTCTCCCACTATTAGGGTTTTAGGATCAATGTGTGATTTAAGCTTTAATATTGTTTCATTTATGAATGTAGGTGCTCTTATGTTTGGGGCATAGATATTCAAGATTGTGATGTCCTCTTGGTGGAGTTTTCCTTTGATGAGAATATAGTGGCCCTCCTTATCTTTTTTTATTAACTTGGGTTGAAAGTCTATTTTATTAGATATTACGATGGCTACTCCCGCTTGTTTTCTGGAACCATTTGCTTGAAAGACATTTTTCCAGCCCTTTACTCTGAGGTGGTGTTTATCTTTGTTGCGTAGGTGTGTTTCTTGGATGCAACAGAATGATGGATCCTGTTTCTGAAACCATTCTGTTAGTCTGTGATTTTTATTTGGGAGTTGAGTCCGTTGATGTTGATAGAAACTAGTGACCAACAATTGTTACTTACTTTAGATGTGGGTTTGGTGGTGTCACTGAGTTTCATTGCTCGTATTCTTTTGGGTTTTTTTTGTTGTGTAGTTATCTATTTTCTCTGTTTCTTTAGATGTAGTTGTTTTCTTTGGTTTGGAGTTTCCCTTCTAGTAACTTCTGTAGAGCTGGGTTACTATGTAGATATTTTTTTAAATTTGGTTTTGGCTTGGAATATTTTGAATTCTCCATCTATGTTGATTGAAAGTTTTGCTGGGTATAGTAGTCTGGGTTGGAATCTGTGGTCCCTTAAGGACTGCATGATTTCTGTCCAGGCGCTTCTGGCTTTCATAGTTTCTGTTGAGAAATCTGGTGTGATTCTGATAGGTCTACCTTCATATATTACTTGGCCTTTTTACCTTGCTGCTTTTAGAATTTTTTCTTTGTTTTGTAGGTTCAGTGTTTTGACTATGATGTGACATGAAGAATTTCTTTTCTGGTCTAGTCTACTTGGTGTTCTGTGGGCCTCTTGTATGTTTATGGCCATCTCCTTCTTTAAGTTGGGAAAGTTTTCTTCTATAATTTTCTTGAAAATATTTTCCGGACCTTTGAGCCTGATGTCTTCTTTTTCTTCTACTCTTATTATTCTTAGGTTTTGTCTTTTCATGGTGTCCTTGATTTCTTGGATGTTTTGTGTTTGGAACTTTTCTGATTTTATTTTTTCTTTGAGAGACTTGTCAATTTCCGCAAGTGTATCTTCGGCTCCTGAGATTCTTTCTTCCATCTCTTGTATTCTGTTGGTGATGCTTACCTTTGTAGTTCCCGATATTTTCTCTATGTTCTCCAGCTCCTGGTTTTTCTCTATTTGTGTTTTCTTTATTGATTCTAATTCTGTTTTCATGTCTTGCACCATTTCCTTCATCTGTTTGAATGTGGAGTCCCTCTTTTCAATGATAGCTTCTATTTTTTTGTCTGTTTCCTCTCTATGTATCACTAATTCTGCCTCTACCTCTTTGGCTATAATTGCCTGTATTTCTATGAGAGCTTTGTTTATTTCTTCTTTATTTGCCTTCATTTGTGTGGACATTTCTTTGAGAGCTGTGTGCATTTATTCTCTGTTTGCCTCAATTTTCGTGGTCATTCCTCTGAGAGTATGATTTGTTTCCTCTTGTTTAGTCTTGATTTCTTTGGCTATTTCTCTGAGGGCTTTGTTCATTTCATCTTTATGGGCCTCTAATAGCTGGAGAAACATAGTTTTGAGGTCGTTTTCTTGTATATCTAGTGAATTGAAGTGTCCATTGTTTTGTGGGGTTTCTGGTGAGGTCATTATGTCCTGATTTTTGTTGGGAGTGTTCTTACGTCTGCCTCTAGCCATCTGGTTATTTATAAGCCTCACTGTTTGTTCCTCGAGAGTGTAGTTTGGGCTATGATCCTCTCTTTCTGTTTTCTGGACTGTTTTTTTCAGGAAGATGAGAGAGGTTTACTGGTTTGGGAGTGTGCACTGTGGTTTCAGTTTTGCCTAAGTAAGGAATGTGATGCTGGTGCTATTCGTCTGCACTTTTAGCGGGCACAGTGTGCATGGGCGGATTCTCTGACTATTGCAGTGGCCTGCAAGCCACTATTATGCAGTTCTGACTGAGATCCAGGGATTGTTTCCCTGGATTACCCTGGTGGACCCGCAAGGCGGAGGCTTCAATGTTGGAGTCGCTATCCCAAGAATCCCTATGATGCCCACATTAGGGGTGTGGGTGGCAGGGATCTCGTCTGGTTGCTTCTGTGGAGAGGCCCTGGGTCTGGGGCAAACTCTCCCTAGAAGGCTCACTCACTCTCTTGCAGGACCAGTTGGAATGCACAGGGGTTCCCCTTGCTACAACTCTCTGATTTGGTCCTGCTGCGGAAGTGCACGGGTAGGCTAGCAGTCAGCTCTGTGACACTGTGGCTGCAGGGCTGTGTGCTGCCTCTTTGTTCTTTCCCTCTGCCAGGATGGGTTATGTTGACTGGTCCCTGGGTAGCTTGGGAAAGAGTTAGGTTGAGTGTACTCAATCCCAGATCCCAGGCCCAGTTCTCTCTGCCAGAAGCAGCCTGGTGGTAGAATCTATGTTTCCTGATTCTGAGCGAGTACCAGATAGGGTCGAGTGTCCTCAGATCCAGAGCTTGGGTTTCTCTGCTAGGGGCCGCTGGGTGAGCTGGAGAGAGGGTGCTGTGTCTTTGGCAGGCTGCCTCTCTGTCCTTCCCCTCTGACCTTCCCCTCTGCTAGGGCAAGCTTATGGAGGTGCTCTCAGGGGAGTGCCAGCAGGGGTTGGGGCTTCTCAGTCAGATCCTGAGCCAGCGTTTCTCTGCCAGGTGTGTGTGTGGGGTGCTGGTGATAGAACTTGCTGCTAGACCTTACTGCGCTTTTCCCAGGAGGATCTCAGGACGTGTAGAATGACCACAGTCTCAGATCCTGAGCTGTAGTTTGTTTGCTAGGAGCAGCAGGCAGCACTGGAGTTCTGGCACTCTGAAGCCGCTGTGTGCTTCTTTATCATTCTGCTCTGCTGTGGCAGGGTTATGGCGGCGTTTGGGGGAGTGACCGAAAGGATTGGGTTTTCTCACCCCGATCTCGGGTTGGGGTACAGACAATGTGGTCTGTGGCAGATTCTGCTGGCCGCCTTTTGCCTCCTCCCAAGAGGGAGTAGGGATTTTGTGCTGGGCGCACAGCTGCTCTCCATGCACGGCGGGAGCTCAGTTGTGATGGCAGCAGGTACCTGTGGTCGGAGAGACCTTCCAGGGAAAGACTGGGTGACTGGTGATCAATCTTGCAACTTTCCTTCCCCATGGATTTTTTTTTGCGACTGGGACTCAGTCTCAGACACCCTTGTCCCCACCGATCAGCCTGGGAAAGTGATTGGGACATGCAGGCTTGCAGCACCAGCCCGGAGACCCAAAGCCCTCATTAGCTGGGTTCTCTTCCGGGTTCTGGCTGTGAGGCCCAAGAGTGGACCTGACTGATTCCCATGCTGTGGGAGCCTCCCCTCACCTGGGAAACATGATAGCTGTTGTTTTAGGGCCCAGAGTTCAGTCTCCTGGTCGCTGCACGGAGTGTGTTGTCCTGCTTCTCAGACAAGGTGTTCTCCTGGCGCCACCATCTTGGCCCTCCTAAATAATATTCGATCTTTAAGGAGATAATGGCACCAAACAATGTAATTTCAACATTTGGGAGTCCCAGAAAAGAAGATGAGGAGTCTGAGGACAGTCAGTGCTTTATAATGAAACACTGTACAAATAAAACAACAAAATAAAAATCTAACTTTAGAAAAAAGTTCTATATCTTAGTGGAACATTCTTAAATAGGATTTTATATTAATTTCAGAAAGTTTAATAATGGCAGGTGAACTGGATGATAATGGTGCATTTCTTTAATCTCATCACTCTGGTAGGTGGATCTCTGAGTTCAAGGCTACTGTAGTCTACAGAGTGAGTACTAGGGCAGCGAAACTACTACGCAGTACTACGTACTACGTAAGTACTACTACGTAACTACTACGAAAGTACTACGCAGAGAAACCCTGTCTCAAACAAACAAACAAACAAAGAAACAAAAGACCGGCAGGTGGGGACTATATTTTTTACTGAACACCATGCATAACAATCTTTGTTGATTATAACTTATTTAACATTAAATAAACATTTTACTTAAATATAATGTATTCCTAAAATATTTCTAAGAATTAATTTTACGGTGGTTATAATGATTAAATTATGATTCTTGTTAAATCTTCTTGAACCTTTTTTGTTTCTCTCTGTACACACACACACACACACACACACACACACACCCTATAACATTCTCAGGACATTGACTGGGCTGTTATCTGAGGATCATATATGTATAAAAGAGAAAAAAAAAACTTTTCATAGGCGCACAGGCATCTTATAAGTTTAATTAAAACACCAAATGAAAATATTTTCAATTTAAATTATATTGTTAAATGTGAAATATTCCTGTAATTATTTCAAAAGGTGATTACTTTCTTGCCTCCAGTTAAAATTGCTTTCTTCAACAAATTCAATATATTTTAATGTAAATTATTATTCTGAATATTTTACTGAATTATAGCGTATAATTTCTCAGTACTTTTCAACTCATTCCTTTCAGATACAGCATGAAAATTAATCTAAATAAACATTGTAATGGCATCAAAAGTTTTTTCCTAGCAGGAATATTGACCTACATTTATAATTTCAGCACTATAGGAGGATAGAACAAGAGGACGTTTTAAAATTTTAGAGTAGCCTGAGTTACAAAATTGAAACTTTGTCTAGACAAACAAACAGACAGAAAGTCCAAATGGACACAAAACAAAACAAAAAAGACAAAACCAGAAAAAAAGCAAGCAAGCATCTTTAAAATATGAGTTAATCCAATGTGTAATTATAGAATCCCAAATTATTATTGCATCATCATAAAAGTTTTACAGTTACTCTAAAATTGTGCGTATATAATATATGCAGTTGTCTGTTGTGAAAAGTTCAGTTTGGATTGTTACATGTTTTAAGCTAATTTGGGTGCAATTATGAGTTTCGTGTGGCCTGTGTCAGTTCCAAATACTGTTTTAGTCCAAAGGTTTCTTAATTAGGTCTGAGCTAGTTTCTGTCTCTCATAATCCTCAGTTTCACCCAACCAATTATCTTGACTCAAATGTAGGACACTATAACCTGCATTTACAATGGTATAAATAAAAATGTCAAATGTTCTTGTTCACCAGAAATTTATCCCAGACTTCCTTTGATGTCATATGCTAAATCAAGGATCATTAGAATTTAAGTAACTTATTTTCTGTTTGCAACAGCTGCCAATCCTTGGAAAATTTGGACAACATTGCTGTTAAATTTTCTTTCTTTACTCAAACCAATAGCCAAGACCTGCCTCTATTTTTGAACATTGCTAGCAATTGGTCCCTTAGGGAATCTACATCACATGCTAATCACATTGGCACTGGAAATAATCTGTATAAAATGTGGTCCATTAGCACCTCAGATGAAGTTAGGAAAGGCACTATTATCTTGTCCATTTATACCCTAGAAATGGTGAAGTGATTTCTTATCTCAAATCAGTTTTGATGGGAATTCATGAAAATATTTTATCATCTAATAAGCTACTAACATTATTTTCATGACACCCATACTTTAAGGCTTTTTTTTTTTAAAAAAATTCCTTCTCTTCCTGGCTTATAAGTCACTTTTGTCTTATATGAATGATGAATTTCTTTAAGATTCCATCTAAGGGGAGATGAGGAAGGGAGGGTGGGATTGGGAGGGAATGAGGGAGCGGGACATGGCTGGGATACAGAGTTAATAAAATGTAACTGATAAGAAAAAATAAAATTAAATTTAAAAAAAGGAAAAAAAAAAGATTCCATCTAAGAAAGCATAGCTATGAAACAATAGTTTTTCTTACAAAGCTTCTACAAAATAGCTACTCCTTTTTATCCAACTTTTAAATAATTAAAAAATCATTTTATTTAGAGTGTTTTGCCTTTATGTATGCATATGTGCAGTGTATGTATGCCTTGTGCCTTCAGAGGCCAGAAGAGAGTTTCAGGTTGTTAACCATTACATGGGTGCTAGAATTCAAAACCAGGTTCTATGACAGAGTTAATGGCTGAGACTCTCTTATCAGAATTTTGGGGAGCCCCTTCATTATCACCAGATAATATAGGAACAACTGGGGTACCTATCTTAGGATTCATAGTTATATTAATAAAATAATTAAAAAATGGTCTCAAATAGAAACTTTTATTAGTGTTTTTAAAAATATTAAAGCAAAACAAAACAAAAAGACAAGGCAGACAAAATGCAAATTTTAGCAACTGTCCAGAGAAGAATATAGGAAAGAAATGAAAGTCATGCTGTTTAATTTGTTATGGAGGGCAGCCATGTGGCAGAGAAGGGGACAACATAAAAAGAATAATCCCCCAAATGATTGGGAAAGACAAGAGTCAAGGGAAGCAGATGAAGAAGAAGAAGAAGAAGAAGAAGAAGAAGAAGAAGAAGAAGAAGAGAAAAAGGAGAAATTATGCCTTTCTGAGTAATTCAGAAAGGTGAGCAGACTTTGGAAATCTCGTGGTTATGGTCCTGTAAAATACTATGCTAGGACTGGATATTTTGGAAAAATAAATTACAGCATCTCATTAAAAGTCTAGTATTTCTGTCTGTCATTTTAGGGCTTGAGGGAAATTTGTCATCCCTAAGGAGATCCCTTGGGCAGGTAATTGGCTATCAAGTCTCCATCTGGGCTAGAGATTATATTCTCTTGACTGGAAAATTTTCTCAAAAGGGCCTTGATTACTATTATAGCATCTTGATATGTTTAAATGAGTTTATTTTCTAATGTGCAATTCACTTCCTTGTGAGATAGGACTACATATTTAGATTTTTAAATGCATAACTATAATGAAAGTATATTAATAGACTAACCAAGTGTCAAATGTATATATATTCTTTAAATAAATTGTACTTATTATTTTTCTTACATAAAATGCCAGATGATATTTAGTGTTATAAATATAATTTAGGATTTTATATTGTGACACCAAATAAATAAATCTTGATTTTTTTATTTTGTCCTATTTTTACCTCACTTAGTATTCTAGCAAACACTGAAAATACTCCTTTCTTATTTATTTTGTTACCTTACAAATTCTCAATGGAGAATTTCTGGGTTTTGTTTTGTTTCTTTGTTTCTAAATGATTTTCACAGAGCCTGTGTATTCAGTTTTGCTAATGAATAGTAATTATATTTATTTATAACCATAGTATAATTTAAGATAATCTACATTTAAGTATTTCATTTTATCAATATCACTTAGTCCATTCTTACTTTTTTCAGAATTTACAGAGCATGAATTATAGCTTTGAGCTCAACGAGAAGGTGTAAATAGCAATAGCTCAATTTTGCAACAGAATAAACCATTTAAAATATCTACAAACACGAGAAGATAAATGATGAAGATAGAATAATGAGAATGGTTGTCATCCAAGTAGAGATAAAATTAGAGGGGCACAAGGGGTTCCTTGAAGGCAACAGAGTAGTTCTCATTCTGGGCCAATATAATTTGGAAGGTTAGGATATGAGAAAATCAACAACCGCTAAAGCCACTCCAGGCCAATGAATTCTAGGTACTCTATCTCATGAACTTGAAAAATAACATAAAGTCTCAAAGGGAATTTTCCTATGGGTGAGAGCTCAAGTGAAAGCAAGCAGGAATTCAAGCGGCAGTCACCAAGGGTCCCTTCCTAGGCATTAAGAAGGCTTTACTCTGTGCGGGAGGAAGACCCCTAGAGACCCACCCACTGTCATGCCATGTATTGTGCAGGGGAAAGATGCCCAGAGGCCTGTCTGCCACTCACGGCAGGGATGGGCCTTAGACATACAGAGGCCCACCTGCCAACACACCAATGGTGCTGCATGCAGAAGATATTCATAGACCCACCCACCTCCATGCCACACAGCAGGCTCTAAACACCTAGAGGCCCTCTTGCCACCACAGCATGCACAATGCCAGCAGAGGAGGTTACTCAGAGGCCTGCCAGCTTCATTCCTCCCCAACCAGCCACCCCAGTGGTAATCTCCACAATGTGCACTATGTAGTGGACAAATGGAAGAGAAAGAGAAGCAGAACAATTTGAGCATTATGGAGAGAGATGGAACTGGAGACACAAGGGTGGAAAGAAATAACCTGCTGTGAGCAGCCATCCCTACTACCTGAAGCCACAGTGAAGGCTGTGGTTTATATCACCACTAGCAACCATGGGCAACATCCCTGCTCTGAGCAGTCACCTGGGACCACATGGATGTCCAAGGGCTCTGCAGAGCTGGCCCCACTCCTCACTGGCTGTGACACCCTGAAGAGCTGACCCTACCTCTCACTGAAGCCAGCATTCAGGAGAGCAGGCCCTGCACCTCACCTAAGCAGTACCGTAGAGCTAGTAGGGGCCATGGGTGAGCTGGCCTGGAGGACGGTAGTGTAGGAAAGCCAGCTCTCACTGCCACTCATCTGCCGTGAGGTAGAATGACCCTCAGGGTGATGCCCACACCCCTCACCCTTCACCACCTCCAGTACTTGGGAGAGCTGCTCCAGAAGAGCATGTCCTGAAAGCGTGAGAGCAGGACTGCAGTTCCAGCTCCTCACTCTCCAAAGAGTAGGGAGAGCGGGTCTTGCTCCTTACCTTGTTAACACAGTGAATTCGGCCCTGAGGACAAAGGCATGGGTGAGTCAACCCCAAAGGTTTGAGAGCAGGAGAGTTGTCCCAGTCCCTCACAGGCTGAAGCACTTAAGAGAGTAGGTTTCATGCCTCAGCTCAGCAGTACAGTAGAGATGACGCTGGAGGCATGGGTGCCGGTGAGCAGGACTGGAGAGTATGAGAGAGGGAGAGCTGACCCTGCCACCTGCCTGTGAGTGGCTGGGACAACTCTCCTCTCACACCCTCAGGGCTGACACATCCAGACCTTTGCCCTAAGGGCTAACTTCACTGTGCTGCCAAGGTAAGGTGTAAGGCCCATTCTCCCTAGTGCTTTTGCCAGTGAGGAGCCTGACAAGCTCTCCTGCTCTCATGCCTTCAAGGCCAGCTCTTCTGGGGCAGACCTGGAGGGGACAGCAGCTCCACAAGACCAACAGAGCCAAAACAAAAAACAAAAAACAAAAAAAACCAACAACAACAACAACAAAAAACAAAACAACACAAAAACCTGGGCCCAGGAGGCCTGCAAAGACCAATGCTCTAACCAAGGACCATGCATGGAGAGGACATAGACACCCTGCTCAGACATAGCCCAGGAAAGCTCAGTCTCAGTGTGTATTACCAAGTAACTGGAGCAGGGGCAGTCTCTGATATGTACTCAATGGCCGGCTCTTCAACCCCCTACTCCTAGGGGTTGGGGTAGAGCCTTGCCAGGCCACAGAGGAAAACAATGCAGCTAGTCCTAATGAGATCTGATAAGCTAGGGTCAGATAGTAGGGTAAGAGGACTTCCCCTATCAGTGGCCTAGGGGAGGGTCATAGGGGGAGAAGAGGGAGGGAGGGTGGAACTGGAAGGAGATGAGGAAGGGGGCTACAGCCAGGATACAAAGTGAATAAATTGTAATAAACAAACAAACAAATAAAATGGTGCAAGTATGGGAAAGCTGGCAGGATGTCCAAGTCAGCTACCCTCTGGCCCAGATCCAGGTCATTGAGTTGGACCTATATTGTCTGTCAATGAACTGTTGGAGCATGTGAAAGGACTGGTCCTGTGGATCCAAAGTTCTAGGATCTTCATAACACAGGGCAACAACAGGAAAACAGCAAGGAGTATGGGTAAGGATCCAGTCTTGATGGTGTGAGAGAAGGCAGAGACTTTGAAGCAGACCAATGACTTATTGCAATGAATATTTGCACATGAAGAGGAAGGTGTGTGGGCAGAGGGGTAAACTGTGGTGTGCTCTGTGACATACTACAGCTTCCAAGACAAGATGTTTTCTATGTTTTGTTTTGTTTATTCTGTTTTGTTTGTTTATTCTATTTTGGGAGGGTGGTTACAAGGGGACAGGGAGACAAGTGGGACTGAGGTGCATGATGTGAAACTCACAAAGAATCAAGAAAAAGGTGGAAAAAATGGATTTACAGGGTTTAAGGCATGAGGGTGAAGTGGTCAATCCAGTTATCCCACCTCAGTGTTCGTGTGCATCCCCAACCCAGTGTCTAGATAGGATAGATTGGAGTTTGGGGTACAGCTTCCAGGTCTAGTGAACTATCTGCTCACACAGAGGGTCCAGGAAGCTGTTTATTAACTTGCAGTGTAAAAGAAGAAAGACACAAACAAGAAATCAGAACTTAAGCCACTCCTTTCCTACTCCTCTTCTTCTTCTTCTTCTTCTTCTTCTTCTTCTTCTTCTTCTTCTTCTTCTTCTTCTTCTTCTTCTTCTTAAGTTTCTGGCCTCTGGCTTGATCAGAACCACTGATAGAACAAAGGATGCTTTTGATTTCTAACAAGGACAGAACAGGTTAACAAGGAAAAGAAGCAGAACTGCTTGTTTTCAAGCTCCCAGACAAGAACTACCTGACTAATTTGTTTTTCTGCTCTCAATAGAATTAATATTCTGAGGTGGCTATTAGTAAGCAAAACTGTCACACATTGATGAAATAATAAAGGTCATCTCGGTAAACATATATTTATCTATTATTGAACCACAAATATTTATAATATGTGAACAAATGACAAAATAAAACAAATAAATAATAGTTTCCTGTTTAAAGCAACATTTTAATATGAAATTTAGAAACTACATAATCAGAAAGCATCAACTTATTTTCATTCAGTTTATACACAGACAAAACCTAGGATAGCCTATCTACTCCACACTGTAGTTAGAATTTGCAACTGTGTAAACTGAAGTTCAAATAGCCTATTTCTGTTTAAATTACAAAATCTTTAACTCGGGCATTGATATTTGAGAATGCGCACAAAGGCTTGATGGCTGAGGGAACACTGCTGGCTGTTCAGCCATTAAGAGCACATCCTATTTTTACAAGGTGTGGTTCCTAGCACCCACATCACTGGCTCGCAACCTCCTGTATCTCCAGCTGCAAAGATCTGAGGCTTTCTTCTAGCTACCACTGGCGTGAAGTCATATGAACAACACTGCACCCCCCCCCCACACACACACACAGTTAAAATGAAATTAATATCACTTTAAAACAGACTCTATTTAAAGGTTGTGTTGTCAATAAGGAAGCATCAAATATTTGTTTGGGACATTAATGTCCCAATTTTACTAGCAAAATTTTACTAGCAAAGGTATAATCCTCTGTCTTTTATAGGGCTTCAGTTCAGCAATTTCTACACCTGGGGTTCTGATGAAGTGGGATCAGTTGCTCAAAGACAGTATAAAAAATTGTTTTATCCCCAAGCTTATGATCTCTGCTCCTGCTGTGATTTTTCTATGCTAGGGTTTCATTTCATCAACAGTATAGAGTGATGGCTAATTTTATATGTCACCTAGGCTGGACTCTGTAATGCCCACTAGCTGGTAAAACATTATCTCTTTGTCTGTAAAAGGATTTTCCAAAAAGATTGGAATTTGACACAGGAGAGTCAATAAAAACATCACTCCTCTTAAAAGTGGATGGTCACCATTCAATCCCTTAACCTCTGAGTAGAACAAAAGGAAAGCCAGAGGAAAAAATCACTTTCTGAACTGGGGCATCCATCTTTCTTGAGAAATGAGCAGTCTTGATTCTCAGCTTTTCAGACTTAATTCCAGATTTATGCTTTCAGCGTACCATGATATTATCCTCAAGTTATACTACTGGCTTGAAGAAAACAGATCATGAATTCTTGATCTCCATAATCCTGTGAACATATCCCATTGTAAATATCCATATATAAGTGTACAGACAGATAGAATATAAATACAGAGATAATTGCCCAGACACACATGTTTATACAGAAATATATAAAGATTAGGCTTAGTTATCTGTACATGAATATTAATTATAAAAATTTGTGAAATGAAGATGATTAAAGATTGCTATATAATTATCTTTACTTATCAATATACCACATACCAAACTTATATATACATGTGGATATATATATATATATATATATATATATATGTATGTGTGTGTGTATACACAGTCTCATATATATATATATGAGTCTCATATATATATATATATATATATATGAAAACAGAACCATTTCTCTTTCTCTGGAAAACCCTAAAATGGGAGATCATACATGGCCTGGTATCTGATTCCTCCAATAATGGCCCCAGCACACGCTTCCCCTGTGTCCCTTAGTTTGCTCATTTGAGTTTAGCATGCTGACTTTTAATCACAAAAAGCTGTACTGTCAACATCTCAGTGTGAAGTGTGACACATATGTTTACAGAGTAACCATAGATCTTGAACCAGGTAAATCCAAAAATCTCCTCTTCAAGAAAGACTAGAAGATGTTTCTACTGAATTCAGAATATGTCTCATAGGAATAAGGACTAATATGCACTGCTTTATGCTATATGCTATTTGCTGTGTACGCCTTATCCTGAATAAACTATATGTCCGTATCCTCTCTGCAGGTAGGTAAACTGTACCTCTGAGAGGCTGAGTGATGTGTCAGTTAGTTGCTGACAGAACACTGATTTAAACTAAGGTCGATCTCCCTCCTAATTTTCCCCATACCTTATGTTACCCTGCCAGGAGTCAAGGAGAATTTACTTAGTCAGGAGATTGCTTCCAAAATGAGCTGTTGTGGTTCAGCAGGCCCCACGGACCTAGAGGCATGTGTAATAGAAGATTCTTTGTGAACCACTGCAAATTTTCCAAACAATTCCCTAAGCTCTGAAAAAGTGATCATTCAACTACTCTTTGTGTGTGTGTGTGTGTGTGTGTGTGTGTGTGTGTGTGTGTGTTTACTGACAGATTCTTAAATATTTGAAACCAAAATAAAAATAGGAGATTACTAGGTTCAAGAAAAAAAAGAAGAAGAAATTGCTACTGTATCAAATAATTCAGGAAGCTCAGTGTGTCCTATTCCCCTGGTTTCCTCAGCCAAAGAGCTCAGGGTAACTGCCGTATGTAATTCTGCATACTTTAAGTCTTGCAAATCCATTTAACCAGTCAGTATAGATCAGGAATAAATTTCGGATAAAGAAAAGTAGTGAAAGGCTAGCTTTAAGGGGCAGCTGAAGAGGTAGATTGACATGAGGATGACTACCAGGTCGGCCAAGAAAATGGAAGGTAACATACCTTATCAAGTTTGGTGTCTTGAAGAGTTCTGGTTTAAAAGGGGTGCATGAATGAAAAATATTGAAAATGGCAAGGTCAGTGTAAAATACAATTATGAATATAGAAAAATTACTATGGTTTATAGGGGCAGCCTTTAAGTAGTAGGCAAAATATCAGTGTGTCATCAGAGTTTTAATCACTGACAAATACTGAAGACACCTAATTGAAAGAAGGGACGGTTTGTTTGGGCTCAGGGTGTCAGTCCATGATTCCATTTGGGGGAGGGCTACAGAGGGTGTGGCCAAGGAAAGCCCTTCACTTTCTGGTGTTCAAGAATCAAAGAGAACAAGCTAATTAGAAGCCTAGGGAAGAGATACTCAAAAGCCTGTCTCTGTCGGCTATAGATAAGCCGAACCTGCTAAAGTTTTCAGTACCTCCACCAAATAGAGCCACGAGTTAACACTGGAGCCTATGGGGTAAATTTCATATTTAAATCAGATCAGTCAGATCACTAAGATAATAAAACTACTGTTAAGCTACTGGAATATCTGCCAGCAGTAAGATAATGCCACCTCTTTTTTCCTGACTTAGTCCTACTCAAGACACAGTAACATGCTTTGACATGCACTATCAAACTTGTTATATTCACTCAGTGTCCTTGAAGCTGCTTTTGTACCTGAACAGTAATGAACACCATTACAACTGGTCTAAGAACTGACCTTCATGTTACTGAGATTTATTCTTGTACTAGCTTACTTCCTGACACATGCTTGTAAATCAACACCATTTGATGCCTAGAAGTATATTTCCATTTCTAAAACCTGAATCTCTTCCCAAACTGGGAATTGATAACTTAAAAGAAAAGTAAGCCAATGCATAAGAGGAGTCCAATTGGTTGTTCTCACTGTTTCCAACATGAGTAATGAATCAGTTAAATCCTTTACTGTCTCAAGAAACCACCATCTGTTCCTGCCTTTAATGGATGTAAGAGATGTTTCAAGAATTTCCAATGGGAAATCTCGCTGGTGTTCATGGAAACCAGCTGGTAGATTAGTGGGGCGGCCAAGCAGATGGTATCAGAGCAATTCGGCATCTTGGGCAGCTGCTTTCTAACCTGGAAAAGTGACCAAATCCTTCCCCACCCGAATAACATATATGCCAGCACACCTCAAACTCCCAGTATTTTTAATATCAAAAAGTGTTCAATCTGGAAAAGGGATGTGGCAATTGGGGAATGAATGAAACAGTAGGTGCCAAGCATTTTCCAAAATTCAGTATTACTACAGAGGGTGAATTATAGAGCAGGACACAGAGGGCACAGGCATGTCTGGGAAAAGCAAACCCAACTTTATCAGGTAACCAGAAACTTAAGATGGAAAGTTTGACTTGTTCCTTCTTTTCTTTTCCTTCTGATGTTCATTCTCCTTGCCTTTCTGGACAGGAATTGAGCATTTTAAGCAAGAGTCCTCCCTCTTGATTAGTTTTTTTAGGTGTACAGATTTTAGTAGGTTTATCCTATATTATATGTCTATATGAGTGAGTATATACCATGTGCATCTTTCTGCTTCTGGGATTCCTCACTCAGGATGATATTTTCCAGATCCCACCATTTACCTGTAAATTTCATGATTTCCTTGTTTTTTTATTGCTGAGTAATATTCCATTGTGTAGCTGTACCACCATTTCTGTATTCATTCCTCCACTGAGGGCATCTTGGCTGTTTCCAGCTTCTGGCTATTACAAATGAAGCTGCTACAAACATGGTTGAGCAAATGTCCTTATTGTGTACTTGAGCCTCTTTTGATATATGCTTAGGAGTGGTATAGCTGGATCTTGAGGAAGCGCTATTTCTAGTTGTCTGAGAAAGTGCCAGATTGCTTTTCAGAGTGGTTATACAAGTTTACATTCCCACACAGAGGACCTCTGAAAGGCTTTGCCCTACAGACTATCAATGCAGATGCTGAGACTTATGGGCAACCTTTGGGCAGAGTGCAGAGAATCTTAGGAAAGAAGTGAGAAACAGTAAGATTTGGAGAGAACAGGAACTCCACAAGGAGAGCAACAGAACCAAAAAATCTGAGCACAGGGGTCTTTCCTGAGACTGATACTCCAACCAAGGATTATGCATGGAGATAACCTAAGACCCCTGCACAGATGTAGCCCATGGCAGTTCAGTATCCAAATGGGTTCCATTGTAATAGGAACAGGGACTGCCTCTGACATGAACTGATTGTTAATGAGACCTAATTGACTAGGATCAGAAGGAAGGAAAAGAAGACCTCCCCTATCAGTGGACATGGGAAGGGGCATGCATGCAGAGGGTGGAGGAAGGGAGGGATTGGGACGGGAGGAAGGAGGGAACCAGAAGGGGGATACAAAATAAATAAAGTGTAATTAATAAAGAATAAATGAAAAAGAAAAAAGATGGAAAGTTTCTACCATACTAGAGTTATTTTGATAAAGTGAAAATCATGAATTTGACTTAAGTATAAGAAAATCCCACTTTTATAGGAATTTCTAGCTTTTCAAACTAATTTTACATGCATTATGCATGTGTGTGTGAGTGTAATGTATATATCTATACGTATGTACATGTTCATGTGTGTGAATGTGGGTACGTGTGTGCTATTTTGTCCATGTCACAATCAAAAAGAATCGTTGAGTGTCATCTGTACCTTGAACATTGTTTGAGAAGATTCTGCCCTTCACCTGTGTTCAACAGCTAGCTGGTCCAAAAGCTCATGGGGATTCTCCTGTCTCTACTGTACCACATAAGTACTGGGATTATAGTTATGTACTAAGTTCTCATGTGCTTTACAAAGGTTCTATGTATCTGAACTCTAAAGTTCATGTTTGCTCAGTATGTGCCTTACACACAGAGCTGTCTACCTAACCTAGAAGCTTTAGTATTTGAATATGTGATCTATGCTATTTTTACTTTGTGTCATTTATTGCCTCTGCAGTGTAAGTAGGGCACATTTTTTAAACTCACTATTGGTTATAAATAAAGATTTCAAAAAAAAACTATGCATAAATCCCTATGATATCTTTAGCATGTCTTTGTCATTTTTTATCTCAGAGTTAATTATGAAATAAAGTTAGGATACATTTGATTTACTATGTAGGTTATTCCCCTTGTTATGTCATGTCATTTTCAATGTGTGTCTGACTCTTGGATGTCATGATTATTACATGGAATCATGACCTTTCTCTTCCTGTTTCTTTCACAGATATGCATGATAAACCACACATAACACAGAACAATAATTTCCCAAGTTATGGGATTCAATATGAATAAAAACCCAAACCTTGTTCTTATTAATCTTACTTTCTAGAATCTAGAATAAGAACAGGTTAAATAATTGATCTCATAATGAGTGAATCATTCCAATGATGGTATTATGGTAAACCTTGTGTAGCCTTAAATTTGGTTGTAATATGGGCCAAAGAAGTTGGGGTTTCTGTTTTACTGGATGATATAATAGTATACATAAGTGACCCCCAAAAATCTACCAGAGAACTCCTTCAGCTTATAAATACCTTCAGCAAAGCACCTGGATACCTAATTAACTAAAAAAAAAAAAAAAAAAAAAAAAAAAAAAAAAAAAAGGAAGCCCTCTTATATACAAAAGATAAACAGGCTGATAAAGAAATTAGGGAAACAATACTTTCACAATAGCCACAAATAACATAAAGTTCCTTGGTGTGACTTTAAACAAGCAAGAGAAAGACCTGTATGAAAAAAAATCTTCATATCTCTAAAGAAAGAAATTGAAGAAGATAGCAGAAGATGGAAAGACAGGTGGTCCAAGATGGAAGCGACCAGTGTGCACCTTACCTGAGTGGGACAGTATCCGAAACTCTGAAATCTGGAGGGACAACTGAAGCCAGAACATCCACATTAAGGCTTCCTGGGCAAGAGCAGACAACACATGAGCTGAAACAGTTTGGATCCAGGTCACTCATGGACATCTCCAGGGACTGAGAATGGTAAATATTCAAATCCCCTGAACTTTCCCTTTCCCAAGCATGGGTCTCCTTGTTCAGAGGAGGTGGGAAGCAGTGACCTCTGCCCCAGAACGGGCCTCCCTGCTGGGCTGAGGCCTCAGTGGTTGCCCCAAGCACTGGCATTCTGCACTGTGACTGAAAAGGTACAGGCAGACCTCCCAGGGCTACAGCTGAGGCAGGGCAGTGGCTGCCCCAAGCAGGAATCTCCCTGCTTTGTGACTGACACTGCAGACACAGCTACCCCAAGTACAGGCCTTCCTGCCCAGTGGCCAAACAATAGACACCACCGAACTGACAGATCTCCTACACTTCCATCTGCCCCTGTTGGCCCAAATCTGAGAGAGGAGAACAAGGGGAACCCCTGTGTTTTTGGATTAGGCCTGTGAGCAAGTGAGTGTGCCTTCCAGTGAGTGCTTGCAGAGACCCACATCCAGGGTCCTTCTAAGCTAGCAGCCAGACATCATATCATTCCTACTCACACCTCCACTGTGGGCAACATAGGGATCCTTAGGACAGCATTCTCAGCATTGAAGCCCCTGTTCTGTGGGTCTACCAGTGAAATCCAGGTAAATAATTTCTGGTGCACTGACAGATCTGACTACCAGAAGGACAGTACGACAGGCCTATAGACCACTGAAGTATTCAGGGCACATCTGTATGCTCATTGTGCCTGCAAACAGGGCTAAGACCTGCAACCACTACCACACTTAAGCTCCAATCCACCAGGCATTTACACCCTCTAGCACTCTCTCCCTCAAGGCACGGTGCCACACACTTGACCACGTTTTCGCATAGGTGCCTGTGACATTCCTTCTTTAGCTACAGCTGAAATACTGATATCCACTGTCAAAACTGTGGATCTCTCTCATCTTCCAGAAAAATACTGCAGACACCAAAGACAGATGGACCCAGTCTGAAATACAGACTCAAGGAACAAATAGCGAAGGTTACAGATAAACAGATGGATAGAGGTTGGCATAAGAATACATCCAACAAAAATCAGGACATCATGGCTTCACCAGCAACGCCCCCCCCACCCTCATCAATGGATATTTTAATTCATCGGAAACAGGAAAATTATTTTAAAGCTATGCATATCCAGTTATTAGAGGCACATAAAGAAGAAATGAACAAATTCCTCAAAGAAATACAAGCAAAACACCAAACAAATGAGGCACAGGTAGAGGCTCAAATAGTGGCATATAGAGAGGAAACAAACAAATACTTAAAAGCTATCATGGAAACAGGAATCCACATTCAAACAGATGAAAGAAATTGTGAAAGATATTAAAACAGAATTGGAATCAATAAAGAAAACACAAACAAAGAAAACCCTGGAGCTTGAGAACTTAGAGAAAAGATCAGGAACCACAAAATTAAGCATCACCAACAGAATACAGGAAAAGGAAGACAGAATATCAGGCGCTGAAGATACAATTGCAGAAATTAATACATCTCTCAAAGAAAAAGTAAAATCAGAAAATTTCCAAGCACAAAACATCCAAGAAATCAAGGACACCATGAAAAGACAAAACCTAAGAATAGTAGGAATAGACAAAAAAGAAGATTCCAGGCTCCTAGGTCCAGAAAATATTTTCAAGAAAAATCATAGAAAAAAAAATTTCCAATTTAAAGAAAGAAATGTCCATAAACATACAATAGGCCTAGAGAACACCAAATAGACTAGACCAGAGAAGAAACTCCTCATGTGACATAATAGTCAAAACACTAAATGTACAGAAAAAAGAAAAATATTAAAGGCAGTAAGGTAAAAAGGCCACATAACATATAGAGCTATCAGCATCACACCAGACTTTTCAGCAGAAACTATGAAAGCCAGAAGGGCCTGGTCAGATGTCATGCAGACTCCAAAAGACCAAAGATGCTAATCCAGACTAGTATACCCAGCAAAGCTTTCAATCAACATAGGTGGAGAAAAAAAATATTCCATGACAAAACTAAACTTAAAAAATATCCACACAGATTTTCTTGTTCTGTTGCTCTCCTTGTGGAGTTCCTGTCCTCTCCAGCTCTTACTATTTCCCACTTCTTACATAAAATTCCACAGGGAACTTCCCAGAGACTCATACTCCAACCAAGGACTATTCATGGAGATATCCTAGAACCCTGACAATGCAGCCACTTCTGATGAGAACTGATAGACTAAGATCAGAAAGAAAGAGAGGAGGACCTCCCCTATCAGTGGACTTGGGGAGGGGCATGCCTGCAGAAAGGGGGGGGGAGGGTGGAATCGGGAGGGGTGGAGGGGGCCTTATGGGGGAATACAAGATGAATAAAATGTAATTAATAAAAGTTAAACAAAAAATTAAAAAAATATCCACACAGCAACCCAGCCCTACAGAAGATATTAGAAGGAAAACTCCAATCCAATGAAATCAACTATAACCAAGAAAACACAGGATATAGATAACTTCACAACAAAGAACTAAAAGAAAATAAGCATAGAAACACAGTAGTACTGTTAGGCCCAGCAAGAGCCTAAATATAAGAGGGTATGAAGAGAACTCAGGAAACTAATCATCCATCGTTGCAAAAATGCAAGAGGTTCCTCTTGACCATTGCGCAATGGGGTTACCCCTGCTGGTCAGCTAGGAGTGGCACCGGCAGACAAAGACCTTAGGTTTTTAAAAGACACAAGGCAGGAATCTCCTGGGGTTGCCTTCTTGGCAATTTAGGATTGGATGAGGTATTTAACTTTTAAAATAATTGGTTAGTTCTGGTCACCTTTAGGTCCAGTCAGCCCTGTCGAAAATATCTGATCTTCAAGTCAGTTTGGAATTTCCTGCTATCCACAGTTAAATGTGGGAGGGTGATTAACTCATCCCATGTCTGTTCTGAGGAGTGGGGGTTACAGGCTTTGGATCAAAGGTCAGGAGAAGGATTGGGGCCATTTGGCCCAGTTTCCAAACAAACCCCATCTCACCAGTGCCAGCCGGTGATTTTCTCTCCATTTAGTGGAGATCTCTGCTTGTTCTCTTCCTTATCTCTGCCCTCACAGATGGCTAATGTCAGGAACTTTTACATTCCTCGGCTCTCTGGAAAGCACTAAGAGGCTTTAATTAACATGGGCCTAAAACTTGCAAATATAAGTTATAAGGCAATTAAAAGAAACATAGGTTACAAAGTTAGTCTGATTCTTTCAGTACCACCAACTCCACTGTAAATGAAACTAACATTTATTGGTCACTATTACCTATCAACATCAATGAATTTTGCGATAAAAAGACACAGACTAACAGAATGGTTGCAGGAACAAGATCCAACATTCTGCTGCATCCATGAAACACACCTTTGCAACAAAGATAAACACTACCTCAGAGTAAAGGGCTAGAGAAAAATTCTTTTCAAGCAAATGGACCTAGAAAACAAGATGGGGTAGCTATCCTAATATCTAATAAAATAGACGGTCAACCAAAATTGATCAAAAAAGATGAGGAGGGGCACTTCATTCTTATTAAAGAAAAAATTTACCAGAAGGACATCAAATCCTGAGCATCTACACCACAATACAAGAACACCTGAATTTGTAAATGAAACATTATTAAAGTTTAAATCATACATTGATCCCAACCCCTTAACAGTGGGAGACTTCAAGACTCCACTTTCAGCAAGGGACAGATCATCTAGACAGAAGTTAAACAGGGACATAATGACACTTACAGAGGTCCTAAATCAAATAGACCTAATAAATGTCTGAAAAAAGTTTCACCCAAATTCAAAAGAGTTTACCTTCTTTTCAGCATCTTATGGAACCCTCTCAAAAATTGACCATATATTTGGGCACAGAGCAAACCTCAGCAGATACAAGAAGTTTGAAATAATCCCTTGTATCCTATCAGACTACCATTGCCTAAAACTAGACCTCAACAACAATAGAAATAACAAAAAGCCTACATACACATGATAAGAAAACACCGCTCTACTCAGTGATAGCTTGGTCAGGGAAGATATGAAAAAAAAAATTAGAAACTGCCTAAAATTCAATGAAAATGAAGACACAACTTACCCAAACTTATGAAACTCAATGAAAGCAGTACTAAGAGCAAAGTTCATAGCACTGAGTGCCTCCAGGAAGTAGTTTGGGACATCTCATACAAGCAATTTAATGGCACACCTAAAAGCCCTGGAGAAAAAAAGAAGCAGACACACCCAAGAGGAGTAGACCATTGGAAATAATGAAACTCAGAGCCGAAATCAATGAATTAGAAACAAAGAAAACAATTCAAAGAATCAGTGAGGCCAAGGGCCAGTTCTTTGAGAAAATCAACAAGATAGCAAGCCCTTAGCAAAACCAACTAAAAGGCAGAGAGAAATTGTCCAAATCAGCAAAACCAGAAACGAAAAGGGGGACATAACGACAGATACTGAGGAAAGTCGAACAATCATTAGGACTTACTATGAAAGCCTATATGCCACGAAATTTTAAAATCTAAATGAAACTGACAATTTTCTTGATAGATTCCATTTACCAAAATTAAATCAAGATCAGATAAAAAGTTTAAATAGTCCTATATCCCTCAAAAAAAAAAAAAAAGTAGAAGCAGTCATCAAAAGTCTTCCTTCCAAAGAAAATCCCAGGGCCAGGCAATTTCAGCTCAGAAATCTACCAGACCATCAAAGAAGAGCTGACTCCAATTCTCTTCAAATTATTTCACAAAATAGAAACAAAAGGAACATTACCAAACTCATTCTATGAAGCAGCAGTCACCTTACCACCTAAACAACACAAAGACCCAACAAAAAAGGAGAACTTCAAACCTATCTCTCTTATGAACATTGATGCAAAAATACTCAATAAAATACTTCCAAATCAAATCTAAGAACACATAAAAGATATCATCCACCATGACCAAGTAGGCTTCATCCCAGGCATGCACAGGTGGTTCAAAATAGGGAAATCCAACAATGTAATCCACCATATGAACAAACTCAAGAAGAAAAACCACATGATCATCTCCTTAGATGTTGAAAAAGCAATTGACTAAATCCAACATCCATTCATGTTTAAAGTCTTGGAGAGATCAGTAATACAAGGCACATACCTAAACATAGTAAAGGCAATATACAGCAAGCCTATAGCCAACATCAAACTCAACGGAGAGAGACTTAAATCAATCTTACTGAAATCAGGGACAAGGCAAGGCTGCTCATTGTCTCCACATCTCTTCAACATAGTACTTGAAGTCCTAGCTAGAGCAGTAAGAAAAGTAAAGAAGATCAAGGGGATACAAATTGGAAAGGAAGAAGTCAAAGTATCACTATTTGCAGATGATATGATAGTATATATGAGTGACCCCAAAAATTCAACCAGAGAACTCCTTCAGCTGATAAACACCTTCAGCAAAGTGGCTGGATACAAAATTAAATAAAAAAAAAATCTTTTAGATGCAGGCCTTCCTGTATCTAAAACACAAAAAGCCTGAGAACAAAACTAGGGAAATAACACCCTTCACAATAGCCACTAATAACATAAAGTACTGTGGTGTAACTCTAACCAAGTCAGTGAAAGACCTGTTTGAGAAAAACTTCAGGTCTCTGAAGAAAGAAATAGAAGAAGATATCAGGAGACAGAAAAATCTCCCATGATCATCCATGGGTGGGATTAATATAGTGAAAATGTCCATCTTGTCAAAAGCAATCTATAGAATCAATGCAATTCCCATCAAGATACCAATACAATATTTACAGAACTTGAAAGAACAATTCTCAATTTCATATAGAAAAACAAACAAACAAACAAAAAAAAAACCCGGAATTGCTAAAACAATAATGAACATCAAGCGATCGTCTGGAGGTATCTCCATCCCTGATCTCAAGATGTACTACAGAGCAATAGTAATAAAAACTGCATGGAACTGGCATAGAAACAGAATAGTGGATCAATGGAATCAAATAGAAAACCCAAAAATAAACCTGCACACCTATTGATACTTGATTTTGACAGAGAAGCCAAAACCATACAATGGAAAAAAAAAGACAGCATTTTCAACAAATGGTGCTTGTCTAACTGGATGTCTGCATGCAGAAAAATGCAAATGGATCCATATTTATCACCCTGCACATAACTACAGTCCAAGTGGATCAAAGACCTTAACATAAAACCGGACTTACTAAGCCTGTTAGAAGAAAAAGTAGAGAAGAGCCTGGAACTCATTGGCACAGGAGACAACTTCCTGAACAGAACACGAGCAGTGCAGGCTCTAAGAACAACAATCAATAAATGGGACCTCATGAAACTGAAAACCTTCTGTAAAACAAAGGACACTGTCATCAAAACAAAACAACAGCCTACAGATTGGGAAAGGATCGTCACCAAATTTATATCTGACAGAGGGCTAATATCCGGAATATATAAAGAATTCAAGAAATAAAACAGCAAAAAATCATGTAATCCATTTAAAAAATGGGTACAGCACTAAAGAGAGATATCTCAATAGAGGAATATAGAATGGCAGAGAAACATTTAAAGAAATGCTCAGTGTCCTTAATCATCAAGGAAATGCAAATCAAAACAACCTTAGATTTCACCTTATACCCATCAGAATGGCTAAGATCACAAACTCAAGTTTGTGATATGCTGGAGAGGATGTGGAGAAAGGGGAATCCTCCTCCATTGTCAGTTGGAATGTAAACTTGTAACAGCACTCTGGAAATCAATCTGGTGCATTCTTAGACAATTAGGAATAGTGCTTATTCAACATCCAGCTATAGCACTCCTAGGCATATACCCAAAAGATGCCCCACCATTCAGTTAGGACTTTTGCTCAACCATGTTTGTATCAGAGTTAGTTACAATAGCCAGAATCTGGAAACAACCAGATTGAGATGTCCCTCAACTGAGGAATGGATACTGAAATTGATGTACATTTACTTGATGAAATTCTATCAGCAATTAAAAACAAAGAAAACATGAAATTTGCATGCAAATGGTAGGAACTCAAACAGATCATCCTGAGTGAGGAATCCCAGAAGCAGAAAGACATACATGGCATATACTCATTTATAAGCATATATTAAACATATATGTTAAGCATACTAAAATCTGTACACCTAAAGAAGTTAACCAAGAAGGAGGACCCTAGGTAAGATGATCAATCCTTACTCAGAAAAGCAAACAGGATAAACATCAGAAGAGGGAGAAAATAGGGAACAAGATAGGAACCTACCACAGAAAGACTGAAAGACTATCCATCAGGGTATTAAATCAGATGCTGAGACTCATAGACAAACTTTGGGCAGAGTTCAGAGAGTCTTATGAAAGAAAGGGGAGATAGAAAGACCTGAAGGGGAAAAGCAGGAGCTCCACAAGGAGAGCAACAGAACCAAAAAATCTGGGCATGGGTCTTTTCTGACACTGATACTCCAGCCAAGGACCATGCATCCAGATAACTTAGAACCCCTGTACAGATGTAACTCATGGCAGCTCAGTCTCTAAGTGGGTTCCCCAATAATGGGATGAGGGACTATCTCTGACATGAACTTAGTGGCTAGGTTCCCCTAATGGGGGAGCAACCTTACCAGGCCACCTAGGAAGACGATGCAGCCAGTCTTGATTAGACCTGATAGTGTCAGAGGGAAGGTGAGGAGGACCTCTTCTATCACTGAACTTGGGGAAGGGCATGAGAGGAAATTAGGGAAAGAGGATGAGATTGGGAGGGGGTGAGGGAGCAGGCTACAGTTGGGATACAAAGTGAATAAACTGTAATTAAAAATGAATAAATTATAAAAAGAGAAACACACTTTAGCATATATATATACATATATATGTATATGTATATATATATATATATATATATATATATTTGTTCTTACATTCCATTCAAGTAACTTTTGAATAAAAGTTCTTCAATTTGAGTTAAATATATATATAAAAGAGAAGATGAAAAGGTCTGCCATGCTCATGGATTGGTAGGATTAACATAGTGAAGATAACCATCCTACCAAGAGCAATCTACAGATTTAATACAATTTCCCTCAAAATACCAACTCAATTTTTTACAGACCTTGAAAGAACAATTCTCAATTTCATGTAGGAAAAAAAAAGAATAGCTAAAACAATCTTGTAAAATTAAAGATCTTCTGGAGGTATCTCCATCCCTGATCTCAAGCTCCACTAAAGAGAAACAGTAATAAAAACAGCATGGTACTGGCATAAAAAATAGATTGATGGATCAATGGAATTGAATAGAAGACCCAGAAATAAACCTACACACCTACAGATATTTGATTTTTAACAAAAAACCCACAACAATACAGTGGGGAAAAGATAGCATCTTCAACAAATGGTGTTGTTCTTACTGGATGTCTACATGTAAAAAAATGAAAATTAATCAATTTGTATCACAAAACTAAAGTCCAGTTCAATCAAAGATCTCAACATAAAACCAGACACTCTAATTCCCTTAGAAGAAAAAGTGGGGAAGAGCCTTAGTAACATCAATAGATGAATTTACTAGAGGACTTAGAGGAAGGTCAAGGACAACATTTTATTAGCAGATGAGAGAAAAACAAACAAACAAACAAACAAACAAAAAACAGGGTAGGCAACCTGTTAAGTTTGGTATCTGCCCTGAAAAAAAAAAAAGGTTGAAAAAGGAGGAAGTCAACCATGTCATTTTTAAGTAGCTATATGGTAGATGATGAGTGCTTATGTAGTGCATAGTTTCTGAGGAAGTGTGAGAAATCCCAGCATGGAGGGAAAAGCATGACTGACTGGGCTTCCATCACTACCTGACACAAGAATATACAAAACAGAAGGGAAAAAGAAAAGTTATGCTTTTCTGAATTAGGATTCAGAAAACAGACAGGCTATACGGCAAATGCTCTGCAACAGTCACTGATAAAACTTTTACACAGCGGAGATTGTTACTACAAAATGTAAATACATCATATCAGTAAGGGAATAATTATTCCTCCCATCTCCTTAACATGGCTTAGGGTAATTATCCTTCATGAAGGGTGATCTCAGTGCCAGGTGACCAACAGGCCCACTTAGATTGACTTTTAAAGGAGGAAGGAATAGTATATAATTTTCTAATTTTGGAAGACACCTGAATGTTGCATCTTCACCTAGAGCTAGAGCTAGAGTCCACTCTTTACACAAAGAAATAGCTTTCCCTTAACGGGTCTCAGTAGAGCCCTAATAGCCATTCTCAACAGCCTACAATACTTCTATAACAGCCAGGTAAAACGAAAGGCCAAGTCTCCCTGAGGAAACAGGAAGAACCAATGTAATGAAAGATTCATAGTGAAAAACTATATAGAAAAAGAAATCCAGGGGCTTGGACTATGTCAAATAAGAGTATTACAAACTTTGTTGTTCGTGCTTTGATTTTCAGAACATAACACATCATTAATGTGAAGAGAAGGATATTAATAAGAGACCAGAAAATGAAATTGCTTGTTAAGAATTTTTACAATTAAGTGTACAGAAATCTCAGACTACTAGCCTTATAATTTTGTATCCTGACATGAAAGAGCTACAGCCATCATATGACCCAAGAGTTGATGCAGTGCAGACTTGATTAAAGTACAGCAGGGCATTTTTTTAAGACTTGACTTTACATGGCTACTATTTGCACGTCTGGAATTGCCTAGATGGAAATGACATGTACAGTATCTCATGGCAGTGTCTCAGAACTGGACACCAGACCAATCTTCATGGGGTGTGAATTACATGTCAGGATACTGCTCACAACGAAACACTGACTACAAAGGCACTTTTCCCAAATGGAGATTTAAAAAAAAAAAAAAGCTTTTACAAAATGCAACTTAGGAAAGTGTTTGTTTTAGGTGATAAGTCCGTGTGATAGTCCATAATATGTGCAAATCAAAGCAGCAGGAACTCGACTGAGCTGGTCACATCCATAGTCAACAGCAAAAGGAAATCTTACACTCAGATCAGGTTTTCCACTGATAAAGTCACTACTCCCTACCTAGAAGACATTGTTACCTAGAGTGGAGTAGACCTGCCACACCAATCTGGGAAATCATGATGATTCCCACAGGCCCAAACCACTGTAGACTCCTTCCTGGTTGTGTCAAGTTAACAATTAACTATCACAGAAATGACTCAATCATCAGAACCAATGCCCAGTTCTGTGAATTGCATTTGCTAAGTGTCTAGATCTCTCAGGATACTTGGGAGCATAGTGACTTGTGCTATAGAAGGGAGGCTATTTTACCTGCCTGATTCAGGCAATGAAAAATAGCTACATTTTTAAATTCAGGTAAACATATTTTGATCTTTTATTTAAAGAATTAAGGTGTTTAAGGAAGTTTTTGTATTCTCATATATGTGTTACAAATAACAGGGACCTTTTAATAGCTCATCTGATTTGGGTACTTTTATAGTCATACTGAGAAATCTCTGCAGAGGTGGGAAAAGAAAAGCTGAGCTGGATGAGTGTGAAATGGCAGGGCCTCAGCAGACTGCCAGGAGGCAACGATAAGATCATCTGCCTGTCTGGGGCCAGCAAAAGGCCACACTCTGGGTGGTGGTTTTCAAGGAAGAGATAAAGGGTAAAGTGTTTATTAAGCATAGCAGGGAGAAGGCCTACAGTCTGTGTCCAGGCCCCAGACAAGCCAGATGGCACTGCAGAGCTTGAATCAGCAAGACTCCTTTGCTGGCAGAAAACATGGACACATTCTGCACATGGTCAGGGCAGTTGGGAGGCTCAATCTGGGAAGTACCTGGAGGTATATGGACACAGGAGATGGAGGCTTTAAAAATCTTTGTCTTTGATTTTTCTGGTGTGAGTTTCCCAATAGCATTGGCTTTGTCAAAAAGGTAACTAGAAGTAATTTGTCTCAGTGACAAATCACCCTGCCTTAAAATGCATTGGCTTGCTTCTTTGCAGTATACAGATGGTGGCAAGGTAACTTCCCTCTAATCAACTAACAGCTCCTGTACCCTGATGGATATTTACATTTGTGTTTTTGGTACTTTTCTTTCTTTTATTCAGGGTGTTACAACTTGGTCAAAAATAGTCCCCTTCCCTGGGAACTGCAGTAAAACATTAATTAGGTTAGGAGCAAATCAAATAATGACGATTTTTCTCTGCTCTACATGCTCATTGTTCTATTTGCCTAAAATATATTCATTTTGCAAAAAACAAAATATATTTCCATGACCTCTCCATTCTGGAACTCCAGCCAAAGCTGCAGCTGCAGCTACTTAAGGCAAATTGATTGGTCCAGGCAAGGGCATCTGACCCAAGCTACATCAATCAGATGGAGCTGATAATCTAGGTTAATTGGCTGCTTATCCAGTTCAGTTTTCTCCTATTCTCCTATTGAATAGAAGTTTTTTTTGCCTTTTCTGAGAAAGTCATCTTACTTAAAAAGCCAAGAGAAATGCTTAGAGTTAGGATCTCAGAGAAACATGGACAGGTTGCATGAAACTGTATATACCTGTCATCCTATACACTTGGGAAGCTGAGATTGGAAAATTGAAAGTTCTAGCTCAGCCTGGGTACACAGTGAGACACTATCTCCAAAACCGAGATATATTTGACCAACTTTTAGAATCACAGAGTGTGGGTGAGGCTTTTTTTTTTTTTTTTGTGAACTTCAGTTCATATATGAAACAGGAATTTTTCTAAGCCACACTGCTAACCCCAGGAATGGGGCATGAGATTTAGCTTGAATGTGCTTGACTATGTCTTTCCATAATGAGGGCATTCTCTTCTCTCTTAGTCCCATGGCAGCATCTATAAACTCCCCATGTTACCAGTTCTTGTCTATGAATAAACATGAGGTATGCAAAAAATAAAAATAAAATGACCAGCATTCCTATGTTAGAATGAATGAGAAAGTTCCCCACAGGCTCATGTATTTGAGCACTTCATCCCTAGTTGGTATAAATGTATGGGGAGGTTTAGGAGATGTGACCTTGTTTGAGAAAGTATGTCACTTTAGAAGTTGAAGACTCACACTATTTCCATTTGTTTTCTCTCCTTTGTGTTTGAGGTTCAAGATATAAATTTTTCAGATTTCTGTTCCTGCTTCCAGAGCTGCTGGAAGCATGCTATGGCTGGAAGCATGCTATAGCTGCTCTGCCATCATAGTATCATAGTCTCTGATCAGCCTGAAACAATAAGCTCAAATCAACCTTTCCTTCTCTAAGTTGACTTCATCATGGTGTTTTATCACAGCAACAGAAAAGTAGCTAACACGTTTGTTATGGCTCCTTTTCTCTCTCTCAGAACAGCAAGTGACCCACAGGAACAAACTGCATTTGAACCAAAAAAAAAAAAAAAAGCCTAGGGCATTTTAAAGCTGCCATTTACTGTTTTCCATGATTAAGTGAGTAGAATAACTTTCTTGAGTACTGTTTGATTTTCTTATCTGGTATCACAAGCATTGCTTCTATCTCAGGGACACGCACACACATTATTGCTGAGTTTGAATCTATATGTGAGAGATTTGAAGAACTGAGACAAAAGGTGAAAACATGGGATAGTGCAGCCAATTCTAAGCTGCCCATGAAGTTTAGGAAGTCTAACATGCTGGGATAGACTTGTCTAGCCAGGACTGGTTTGGAAATTTGCTGAGTACCCCTCGGGGTTTCTAGATCTTACCTTCTCTCATCACAATTAAGGTTCCTGAACTACAGAGTCTCTCTGCTATTAGAGAACCCAATTCAATCAACAAGGTAAAATTGGGGGGATGGGAGAAGCCTACCATCTCTGAGTAACACAGTACAAGCCAGAAATGACAGTGGGAAAACACCTTTCTGCTACTTCTTTGTGTCAGCTCAGGTAGAGACTGTCAAACTGTAGACACAGCCCATACAAAAGCTTTTCCAGTTTCAGAGACACAGTGCCACTGATGAGAGAACCGTGAGAAGAGTGGGGGAAAGCACCTAGTACCAGGAAGAATGGGGAAAGAGTCTGCAAGGCTCCTCTGCAATACAAAAACTGAACACAATGGATTGATGGGTTTGTGGGTGAGGCGAAAGTTAGCACAGTCAAATAATAAAGCAGTGACAAAGATTCACTACACCGTACAGAGAGAACTCCCGGTTACATCCGAACTGATATCCCCCTCCAACCAAGAAAGCTTGGGTGTTTTATTTAGGAGCCTATATGAATTCACATGGACAATCCCTAAGCATGGTCAGGTAGAGTGGGTTCCTGAACATGCCTACTTGAAAGCTGTAATTTGAGAAGAAAAGAAGACTCATTTTTTTGGGACATGCTTAGGTTCAGATAGTGGCACCTCTGAACAGTGCCACTATTTAAACAGTGGCTCTCATACCTTTCAACACTGAGCCCTTTAGAACATTTCCTCATGTTGTGGTGATCCAGAGCCGTAAAATTATTTTTGTTGCTACTTTGTAAGTGTGATTTTGCTACTGTTTTGTATTGTAATGTGAATATTTTTGGAGTTGGAGGTTTGACAAAAGGGTTGCAACCCACAGGCTGAGAATCACTGGTTTAAAAGATGGAAAGGGTGAACAGAAATGCCTCTAGACATGTCCGGCTTGTATTAGCAATATTTAGCTGGAAATAAAGAAAGGAGGCTGTGAAGGTGCATTCATGCAGCAGTTTGCCGGTGGAAGTTAGCCTTGAAGGGTAACAATGACATACGGAGGACTCAGCAAGCCTACCTGAAGACCTCTGCTTAAGGCCTCAGATTAAATGACCCAGGAAGAAAGTGCAGAGAGAGAGAGAGAGAAAGAGAGGCTCAGAACGCAGATAATGGAAGGCTGTGAATATCCCAAAGAACCTGTTCTCATCACTTGGCTCCCTGAATTCCAAGTCTAACGCAGCTGTCTTTTGTGGTTCTATGGTAAAAGGCCACTCTAATATCCTGAGACTGGAATGGTATTAACCATCAGCCAGACTCCTGCCAGTAGACAGTACCAGGTAGTCAAAGTATGTACAAAACAAAGCAATAACGCATTAGCCTTCCTCACCTCTACTGGCATTGTTCAAAGCCTCTTACGTTGTATCCTTTTGTATCTATTTTAATGTGTGCCCTCACCAAATTACTCCTTCCTCATGGGCAATTCTACTATGTTCTCAAATTTATTTAAGGTTTGGGCTATAAAAAAAATGCTAGGCCTAACCACTTTTGAAGAGAAATGAAGGAGAAGTGGAAGGGGATGGAGGAAGGACTGGGAGGAGAAGGGAGAAGGGAAACTTCATTTGGGATGTAAATAAATAAATAAGCAAACAAATAAATTTTCTTCTTAAATTAATAATCCACATTGCTTATATAAGGTCCCTCATGCTTTAGTTACTGAAGGTATAAAGGAAACAACTGTGCATAACTAGGATTCCTTAGTTCCAGGTGATTGGATTTTTATGAAGTTCAGTTGCAGGGTGCCTGCCTGTGATACGGTATGAGGACACAAGTAGATTATAAGACCTGTTTATGCATTTCAGAGACTACTCACCAATTAACACACATTCTGTCTATGTGTCTCTGATCATCAAATCTTTGTGTTTTGTCTTGAACCTAGAACAATGTCTGGGTTGTAGCAGTTACTCAGTTTACATACAGTGAATGAATTAATGAAAAAAAATGGCGGTTATGTGAAATACCTCTTTGTAAAGTGAGTATTTAAACTTCCTCCATGATGAATGGATAAATATGGACTTTATATTTACACTGTACGTTTGAACACGTGGAAAACAAGATCAATTGTTCTCCTGTGGCAAAGTACACCCTAACCAAGGTCAGGAAGCTGGATCATTTCCTGCAACCTTGCCTCTGATACACAGGTGGCCTGGGAATCCTCACTAGAACACCAGTTGTTATCATAAAGTTCTTATCCTGAGGTCTAAAACTTCCTTCCTGGCCTGAACTTGCCTCAGGTTCCCCTGAACTTTTCAAACTTGGTTCAACTTTTGGAGTTATATATTCTTGTCAGCATCCTGCTACATCAGTTTAAGGAGGACCTCTACTTTGAAATTTGCTTGAGTTTGTTGCCATCCAAGATCTGCCTGGTGATTTTTGGTCCCTTTTGCTTATCTGCAGCAAAGATCCTGCTGAGCCACTTCAGACAGTGTCTACTATTTATTTTCACCCACTGACCCCATATTGTCCACTCACTGTGAATTTGAAATTAACCATGTGTACTGGAACACAGGAGTTAGTACTATACTGAGTTCCCTCACTCAATAAAACTAAATAAATCTGATTGAAGCATGTTAACTATGGTTCAGCTCTGTATTTTCTTTTTTCTGTTTATAGTAAGAAGGAAGATTTGGCCTCCTTTTTTTCCCCATGAATTTTAATTACTCAATTCATCTTATAAAAATGCATACTCAAAGAGAGCTTTGAGTATGTAATGAATTGTGCAACAATTATTTTTGAACAGGCCTGAAGCTACAATACATCCTATAAACTTGCTTAATATTCCAATGTTTCTTTTTATATTTTAATTAAAGGATGTTGCATTTCTTTAGACTCTATTCTGCTTTATCTTACGTAGTTTTAGACTCTCTAAGTCATTATACTAAACTCTGTTATTGGACTTTTGTCCGTGGAGTTCGCGGTTAGTAGTCTGAAGATTAACGTTTCAAAATTAGGTCTATAATTTTACCAAAAGATTTTGAGGCTCTTTTGAAAACCACACTCAATATTACTGAGGCTAGTTTAAGAACCATGATTATATCTCTTAGATTTACTTTAGAAAGTTCAAGGATAAATAAGTTACAACATTTAGTCCAAAGTATTTTGGCACCATCATGTATGTCCAATTACTTATATTAACCATTATTACCCAGAGCTGAATTTTAAACTCCTGCTTACTTCAACAATATTCCTATTGGATTTGTGAGGCTCATTATTAGTGACATAAGGACAATGTATTGGGGACATACTTCAACATGTATGTAAAACCAAACAGAATCCATAATTTTAATGATAGCATATTTCAATAATACCAAAAACATTTAAATTTTTATATTGTTTAATAGTTATAAAATTGATTTCCATATCTTTTTAGATCTACAAACCATGCTGAAATTACTTTTATTGTTTTTTGATTGTTTGTTTGTTTTTGTTTGTTTGTTTGTTTTTTGACAGTGTCTTACTCTGTAACCCTGGCTGCCCTGGAACTTGCTATGTGGACTAGGCTAGCACTGAGCTCACTATATAGCCAAGTCTGGCCTGGAACTCACAGAGTTCTTCTTGCCTCTGCCTCAAAAGTGTTAGAATTAAAGGTGTGTACTTGTATTATCATGCCTAGGTCACTGTTATATTATATATGTGAGTTATTTTTATTGTTTTAGTCTCCCTCTCATATATGTGTGTTTTTGTGACGCAGGTACTCACGAAGGCCTAAGGTTTCTCTGAACCTGGAGTTATAGGTAGCTGTGAACAACTCGATGTGGGTACTAGGAAGTGAACTTGTGTCATCTCAAGAGAAGCACACACGCTTATAATAGATTATTTCACATTATTTTTGTGTACTCAATTATACAGTCTAGATAACGAGTTTCTTCATGTCTTCTTTCCTGGGACTTTGATGTTTTTTTGTTTTTTTTTCCTTGTTTATTTGGTTTTTGTTTGTTTGTTTGTTTGTTTTTGGTTCTTTGAGACAAGATTTTTTCTTTGTAGCCTCAGTTCCAGACACACTTTGTAGATCAGGTTGGTCTTAAACTCACAGATGTCTGCCTGCCTCTGCCTTCTCGAGGGCTGGGATTATAGGAGTGTGTCACTATGCCAAGCTTTTTTATTTCTTATTCTTCTTTGATTCCTAGATGCCTTTCTGAGAGTACACATTTTGAACTGATGTCAAATTATACCAAAATATTTTTTTTATGTCTGATGAGATTATTTTCTCAGTTAATGCAATAAATTTAACTGCCTTGAATTTCAATGTTATATCAACCCAGCTTGGTTGTCACTTATTAATTCTTTGAAATACATTGAAATTGTGTGACAAAGTTTACATGATGTGCTTCCATTCCATTTTCTTGGTTTCTGTATTGAGTTTTATTATCATGTTTCACCTGACTTAAACTAGTTAATTCTTAGTGTCTTTAGAGGTTTCTATGGTAGAATCATCTAGAAAGAGGAAGAAGAAATATTCTAAGAGCAAAAGCTTGCAGACATGATAGGCCTGTTGTGCACAGTGACTGTGGCAGCATGTAAAAATACCTACCTAACACCAGAAAGGATCTGGTGGAAAGACTAGCAAGGTCCCACCTCACGGCTGTGGAAATATTGGCAGTTAATAGCTGCTGGTGGAGGAGCTTTGGTTCTCCCCAAGGATGCTCTCTGGATAGGCTTAGAGGCTCAGGTAGATGGCCCTACACGACTTACACACACACCAGCAGAATCAATAGAATTTTTTGCTTCTAGAAGAAAAGGTCATGAATCAGGGAGAGAAATATGTTAGTGAAGAATGGTAGGGTCTCGAAGGTCTTGTATGGGAGTGATAGGGAGGTAGATTTGGTCAAAATGCTTTGACCACAAGAATAGAAGTCACAAAGGAAAAAGAAAAAAATATGTTTAAAAAGAGATTTCTCTGTGACTAGTATTATTTCATAATATGTTTCTGATAAAACCACTTTTATATGTGACATTTCTTCTTAGAAAAATTGTTAGATTATCTGACTGGATATAGTTTTTCAGTTTCATATTCCTTCATCAGAGTATCTAATTGTAAGAGCCTTGGGTTTTAGTTTACTTTAGTTTTATAGCTAGCAAACATCATATAATGTAGGTGGTTCCTTCAAATACTCAAAAATAAATAATTGAGCTAAGTATTTTGTATGCAGCCACTTATTATATATATATATATATATAATTTTTATTAATTACAGTTTATTCACTTTGTATCCCAGCTGCAGCCCCCTCCCCATCCCTTCTCAATCCCATCCTCCCTCCCTCTTCTTCTCCTATGTCCCTCCCCCAGTCCAATGGTAGAGGAGGTCCTCCTCCCCTTCCATCTGACCCTGGTCTATCAGGTCTCATCAGGACTGCTTCATTGTCTTCTTCTGTGGACTGGTAAGGCTGCTCTCCGCTCAGGTGGAGGTGATCAAAGAGCCAGCCCATGGGTTCATGTCAGAGTCGGTCCCTGTTCCTATTACTGGGGAACCCTTTTGGACACTGAGTTGTCATGGGCTACGTCTGAGCAGGGGTTCTAGATTATATCCATGCATGGTCCTTGGATGGAGAATCAGTCTTAGAAAAAATCCCTGTGCTCAGATATATTTGGTCCTTGTGGCACTCCCGTCCTCTCTAGGTCTTACTAACTCTGCCTTCTTTCATATAATTTCCTGCACTCTACCCAAGGTTTGGTTATCAGTAGACACATATGCTTTGATACACGGCTAGGTAAAGTCTTTCAGAGGCCCTCTATGGTAGACTCCTGTCCTGTTACTTGTTTTCTCCTACTTCCAATGTCCATCCCAATTGTCTTTCTAAGTGTGGACTAAACTTGCTAAAATTTGTACACCTAGAACCTAGGGTAAGATGATAAAAAAGATGACTAAGTTTGTTGAACATCTCTTTAAGTGTTTTTCTGCCATTTGATGTTCCTCTATTGAGAAATCTCTGTTTAGCTCTGTACCCCATTTTTTTAAATTGGGTTACTTGATTTGTTGCTGTTTAACTTCTTAAGTTCTTTATATATTCTGGATATTAGCCCTCTGTTATATATAGGGTTGATGAAGATCCTTTCTCAATCTATAGGCTGTTTTTTTTTGTTCTGATGACAGTGTCCTTTGCTTTACCAAATTTTTCAGTTTCATGAAGTCTCATTTATTGATTGTTGATCTTAGAGCCTATGCTGTTGGTGTTCTGTTCAGGAACTTGTCTCCTGTGCCATTGAGTTCAAGACTCTTCCCCACTTTTTCTTCTAACAGGTTTAGTGTGTCCTTTTTTACATTTAGGTCTTTGATCCACTTGGATTTTTCTTTTGTGCAGGGTGATAGGTATGGATCTAGTTACATTTTTCTACATGTAGATATCCAGTTAGTCCAGCACGATTTGTTGAAGATGGTACCTTTCCCCCCCCCCATTATATGGTTTTGGCATCTTTGTAAAAAGATGGGCTTATTTTTGGGTCTTCTATTCAATTCCATCGATTCACTATTCTGTTTCTGTGCAAGTACCATGCAGTTTTTAGTATTGTTGCTCTATAGAACAGCTTGAGATCAGGGATGGAGATACCTCCAGAAGATCTTTTATTGAAGAGGATTGTTTTAGCAATTCTGGGTTGCCACTTAATATATTAAAAATATAATTCTCCCTAGTTATTAACACAGGCTTATAAGCCATAAGGTGTCTTAGATTACTGATAATGAGACTCAGTTTATGCTAATGTTATGAATCTGGGTGCCTATTTCAAGATGGAGAGGTAGCTGGAAGAAACTGTGATTAAGAGAACATTCTGGTGAGAAGAAAAAGTAAAAATGTTGAGTTAAACACTGTTGTGATTTGACCAACCATGCCTATGTAAAGAACTGTCATTTTGACAGCTTGCTGGTAGATCCATTGGGTATATGCTGGGTAATGTATCCAAAGAAAGTTGGGAAGCTCTGCCTCCACTCCACTCTGCCATTGTATTCTGAACATCTCTTCCACATGGCTGTTCCTGAGACAAGCGTTAGGTTTCCCTGATGAAATGTTCCCTCAAGTTTTAAGGATGGTCCTAGAGAATCATCCCACTGACAACAGGGGTCCCAGGAAACTCCAAACTTGTAAATATTGCTACAACAGTGTAGATAAGCTGGTACTCCATTTTTGATGGGCACTGGAGCTGGTGAGTTTGGTCATTAACCTCTGAGATCTAGTCTAAATTTAGGCATTCAGTGTCAGAACAGAACTGGATTATTGTAATATGCAGTAAATGGTGAGAGAGAAATTTCTTCAAGGCAATAAGTATTAAATATTATGAGGACACATGCCTAAATAGCATTATTTTCTCTACTCTACTATGTAACTTTATGTAAAATGTTTAGACAGGTTTTACTCTGCTCAAATTCTATACCTGTTGACAATACAAACACCAAGTGATAGCTAAGTTTTATTTACAGAGGACAATCTGCATCATATCCTAACTGAATACATACAATTTATTTTACGTCCCACCCAATTGCTCCATCAATAATCAATGCTCAACCTTGGAACATCAACCTTAAAACATATACACCCAAGTAACACACAGATTGAGCAGACTGTTTTTATGCATGGATAACTATATGTATACCGCTGTGTGTGTGACAATAAATTTTAAAAGGCCATGAATTTGAAAGAATACAAGGATTTGCATCAGGAAAGTTAGAGAGAGTAAGGGAAAATAATATCATAGTTTCAAAAAAAATCTAAAATATCCCTTACTGGAGGAAAAAATTGCTAACACTTTTCAATATTCTGCATCAAAAATTTTTAAGAAATTTACTCTTGCTTTATTTAAATAAACAATCAAGCTCATAAAAGAAGGCTTGTGAGCATGACTCTGTCTGAACACATTTGAACTACAAAAGTATTATTTAAAACCATGTGAAGCTCATGTACAGTGTGATCAACATGTGGGTCCCCTACAATGGTAGTAGGGACTGTCTCTGACTCTATTGCCTACCACTGAATCCCTTTTCCCTAGCTGGGATGTCTTGTCAGGCCCCAGGGAGAGAGGATTCCCTTAGAACTGCTGAGACCTGGGATGTCTGGGTGGGATGATGCCCCTTGGGAGCCTCCCCTTCTCTGAGAAAAAGCACAGGGAAAAACAGGGGTTGGGGGCTGTAGAGGTGGGACTGGGAAGAGGGGATGAGATTATTCTGTAAAGAGATTACAATAATAAATAAATGGAAAAGTGAAACAAAAAATATGAGTCACCAATAAAGACTAAAATATAAATATGCAAAATAATAAAACTGTATTAAGTTTTTTATAACTCTTTCCATTAATAAAATACAATAAAAATCAAAATAGGTGAATATTTTTATGAATCTATCAATATATACAAGACACAACAGTCAATAAAAATCAAATTTGTACTTGAGGCTGGTTGTGCCTAACTGTATTCAGTTCGGCACTCAGGATTATGCTGAGGCAAGAGAATCTGAAGTTCTGTCTCTGTCTGAGCTTTAGAGTGAATTCAAGAGCAGCTAGAATAAGTTATAATTGCTCTGTCTAAAGCTTAACAAACTGGATGTGGCGAAAACTTATTTTGAATTTTATTATATTTTATTAAAGGAAAGAATTATGTAAACTTATTTACAGTTTTACTTGCTTTGTCACTCAGATGTGTTCAGCTAGGTTCATGCTCACAAGACTTCTGTGTTTATTTTATTTTATTTTATTAATCATAACATTTCTACTTTCTGTGGATATCGTTCTGCTGACTGGGATATTCATATGTTTTTATGTTCTATTATAAAACAGAAGCAAATTCATGTTAAGATCCACAAACGTATTTCAGTCTGATTGCATATAAGGTATTTTTTAATGGCATGGTTCTTATTTTGAAGTGTCTACTTTTCTCTTCGTGTACATCACATTCTGTAGCTATCTTTGCCTCTCTCTTACTTGATTTCAGTGTGTATTCCAAGGCTGCATTTATTGTTTACATCATCACCGTGGCCTGAAGCTTTGTTGTGCAGTGAAGTCTACATACAATACACTTTCTGAAATAAAAGTGTCTGCGCTGAACAGTAGACAATCTTTGGAACAGCCATCAGAATGGTGCTCTGGCACTCTTCTCATCACCCTGACAAGCAGGCACAACGAGCCTTGACACAATGTTACCTCTACTTCTGCTCTGCGTTCAAGGCCAGCCACTCACTGTTAGGAGTTGATCTGAGCAATGCAATCCCAAAGTAGTAAGAGGACTGTCATCTGGACTTTGGACATCAGAGGCCCAGAGATGGCATCTGTGAGCGAGGAGAAACCTTAAGCAAGATTTATGGAACACAGGCATCTATCTGGGAGAAGCTGGTCTTCCTGCAGTTGGTTCACTGTTATCTCCATCCACTGACAGTTGACATCAGAAAGATGAGCAGAAGTCTCATACTGGTATGGAAGAATATCTGTTAAAATACATTTGGCCAACAGAAACAAGATGTGGTAATGAAAAAACTGGAAGCTGTAGAAAAAGTAATGATTGAAGGAACAATGGACTTGAGCATACGAGAGAGCAATCTTAATTGAAACGATAGAGATAAGCAGAATTGGGCTGGAGAGATGACTCATAGATTTGGTTGCCAGCACTCACATGGTGGCTTGTACTCATCTGTATCTCCAGCTCCAAAAGATCCGGCATCGTCTTCTTGTCTCTGATAACACTAAGCATGGATGTGGCATATATAAATACATAATTGCAGGCAAGTTACTCAGACACATAAAATTTTAAAAATAAATCTTTTTCTGGTTCTGTTGCTCTCCTTGTGGGGTTCCTGACCTCTCCAGATCTTACTATTTCCCACTTCTTACATAAGATTCCATGCACTCTGCCAAACAGTTGGCCATAACCAGAAAATTTGAACACAGGGGTCTTCCCAGAGACTTATACTCCAACCAAGTACCATGCATGGTGACAACCTAGAACCCCTGCACAGATGTAGCCCATGGCAGTTTAGTGTCCAAGTGGGTTACATAGTAATGGGAAGAGTGACTGCCTCTGACATAACTTGACTGGCCTGCTCTTTGATCACCTCCCCCCTGAGTGGGGAGCAGCCTTACCAGGCCACAGAAGATGACAATGCACCTACTACTGATGTGATCTGATAGACTAAGATCAAAAAGAAGGAGAGGAGGACCTCCCCTATCAGTGGACTTGGGAAGGGGCATGCCTGAAGAAAGGGGAGGGAGGGTGGGATCAGGAGGGGAGGAGGTAGGGGATTATTGGGGGATACAAAGTGAATAAAGTGTAATTAAAATAAAATTAAATTAAAAAAATAAATCTTAAAAAAAGATAAGATCTGAATTTTTTCAAGTATGTGAATATCCCTGATATGATTTCCTAGAACAGAAGAGTTGTGTGTGCCAAGGGTGTGAGAGGGGTATTATAAGGTTGATTGCATTCCATTTAAAAATGTTTTACAAAGTATTATAAATATTGTTTTATAGAATCATTGTTTATAATGGATAAAATATAAAAACTATTCAAATGTCTATCAACATATGTGAACAAATAATTTCTGGCATTTTCATACTATAGAATGTTATTCAACAATGAATAAGTATGACAGTCTTGATTTGTGCAGGTCTTCCGAAGGGAACTCTAGCTGCTGTTGGTTCAAGAGTATGATGGTCTTGTTATGTCTATTAGACACTGTTTTGCTCCCATTTTTCCTGACTGCTGATCTTAAAATCTCTTTGTTTACTCTTTTGTGAGGGTCACTGAGCCCTGAAGCCAGTGGTGGAAGACAGATGACCCATTTGTGGATGTACACTCCACAGACACTGATTCTCTGCACTTTGATTAGTTTTGAGTTTCCTTAATAATCACCATCTACTCTAGCCTAAAGAAACTTCTCTGCTGAGGTCTGAGAGCTGCACTAATATAGGGCAGAGAAATGTGAACATAGAGGACAGTTTGATACCAAATCCAATTTACACAATAATATTAATTGGTCTATCCCTGAGGCCTGTGAATTCCCCAACTGTATATTCTTGTCCAGATTGATCATTTCACACACACATTTTTTTCCAGCCTTAAATCCAAATAAATAGTGACTGGTTACCATTATAGTATCCATGCCATTATTGCACCTTTGGCATGTTTTACCATCCTAGTCATTATTATAACTAACTGGGACACACTCAGGAAGAAAATTACTTTTTAATTCACCTAGAATGCTGCATAAAATGCTCCTATATTAGGAGAGGTAGCACTACGCATACAAGTTTTAAGTACTTGAAAACAGTTTTATATTTTCAAAAGTTGGATACTAGATTCTATAAACTTGAAAAATCCCAGAGTAAGACAACCCAGAATTCTGTATTGTGAAATTGATGACCCATCACCACTTACAAGGCCCAGGAATTAACTATGGAGGAAGATGACTGATGTGTGATGGAGATACAAATAATTGTAGCTCACACAATAAATATGAAGTGCAAAGATCTGTGGAGCTGGATTTCAGAAGGTATGTTCCCTGTTCAGGCTACTCCACCATTTCTATTACTTTGGTCAAAACTTATGACATCATCAATTTCTCTTCCTTATTGTGTTCTATCACCTTATTAAAAGTTCTGTTCTTATAATCATTTAAAACATTTTTTTTTTACCATTACTCTTCATCTTGTTTCAAACTAGAATTATCTCTTGATTATATTATTTAAGAAACATCATAGTGGATTTTCCTGTGTTTTCCGTTTTTACCCAAAATTATAATAAGTAAACCTACTTAAACAAGATTATTTAATTCATGTCATTTTATGCCCCATTTGTTTCTTGTCTAGTTTAGGGGAAAAACAACAATTTAATTATGTCATTATCAAAATCACCCATTGTAAAAACTATTCCTCATGGCTTAACACTATCTCACTCTGTTCAAGCTCATGGCCTTGGAACAGTTGCAGGTAGTTTGATGGTGATAGTCTAGTCTCAGTTTTACTTCGTTCTGGTTGTAGATAGTATCTAATTTGACTTCATGCATCTGTTATCTTTAAACCATTAATGCCTCTTAACAAACCAAAGCCAAGATTAAGGAAATAGAACCTTGTGAAGTCAATATTGTAGAAGGAATCTCTGTATGGAAGCATTACCCTTTCAATAAAAAGCTAATGACTGGGGGCTGGAGAGATGGCTCAGTGGTTAAGAGCATTGGCTGCTCTTCCAGAGTGCCTGAGTTCAATTCCCAGCAATCATATGGTGGCTCACAACTATGTGACCTGATGCACCTTCTGACATGCATGTGTGCATGCAGATGGAACACTCACATACATAATAAACAAATAAACAAATAAATAAGGCAGTATTCTTCAAGCCAGGCTGAGATTTGTGAGACTTAAGAAAACTCATAGCAAATGTTCCTATCTTCAGTTGCCACCAGTGTTTTCTCACTAATTCCTCTCTAGCATTATCTCGCCCCCCCACCCCCAAAGCACATAGACACACTCCTGTCATGGAAACTTTCCCTTACATGTTATTTATATCCCCTTTTTTCTATACAAAGAATTCTAGGGTGTCTTCTCATTTCCTTGTGAATTTTACTGAAAGTAAACCTGTGGGAAGAATTTCTTTGATCAACTTTTCTGAACTCTCAATCTCTGTCAGCACAAAGCATGTCTCATAATTTCTTTCAGAGTAGAGTTTATACTCTTCCCCAAATATGGGCTACATTAGTTCAGGGAAGAAAATAAAGCAAACTACATACAAAACACTGCAAATTCTTAAGTGCTACCATCTCCCAGCTTATGTAGGCAGCAGGTAATCTAATTATTCATAGAGAGAAGCACTGTGAATAATTTAACAAGTATTTGCCTTCAGAAAAATATTGAATTCAGAGCCTTTTGCAAATAATTCAATAAACGAACAAATACTGCAATACTTACTTTTTAGGAAAAATGTGCAGACCTAAAGGAAAGCTCCATGCTTTTCTACACTTGTAGTCTCTTACTCCACCTAAAAATAATCAAAAGAATGTTCAAATGTTTGGTCTTTGATTAACATGTATGATAAAAAATAATTCAGTCACATTTTCTGCAGCTGTGTGGAGCAGCACAGGAGTGCTATGATTGACAGGCCTTTGCATTATTTGACTGGACTATGGTTCCTAGCCATCTAATCATACACCAATATAGGTGTTTCTGAGAAGGTATTCTGAAGTTGTAGTTTACAGTTACAATCAGTTGCCTTTGGGTAAAGATTATCCTTGAAAACCCGGGAGGTACAATTCCATCAGCTGTGAGGCCTCAGCAGAGAGGATTGAGAATTTCCTGACGAAGAAAGACTGTCTAGATTGGGTCTTCAGTTCTTAGGTGTTTTCACCATGGGGTTTGCATTTGCCTGTTGCTATAAAGAAGAGCTTTGTAAAAATAAACATTCTCTCTCTGTGTCTGTCTCTTTCTGTGTAGAGTGTGTATGTGTGAGTGTCTATAGTCTATGTGTTTGCTACTCATATGTATGTATAAACACACACTCACATTCATGTATAAGTTAAGGCTCTACCAGGAAATAAGCAAATTGGTATGTATACCAAATAAAGTCTTCAATTTTTTAAAAATTACGCATATATTCATGTGTGTGTTTCTGCATTTTTAAAGATTTATTCTTAATTATGTGTATTTGTGTGTGTTTGTGTGAAAGTATGCCACATGTGTTCATTCAGGTGCATGACAGAGGGCCTTAAAGTGCCCTGGATCTGGGATTACAGGAAGTTATGAGGATCTTATGTAGATTCTGAGAATGGAATGGAAGGGACCTTCAGAAAAGCAGAAGTACTGTCTGCTGTCTGACCAGACACATTTTCATTTGGGAGTATATGTATAAATAGAAAATATGTTTGAATATGAATATGTTTGTTTGTTTGTTTGTTTATTACTTGTAAGTCAAACTTCCTTCCTACTACCAAGAGACCTGAGGGCTGTTGAGATGAATTATCAGGTAAAGGTACTTGCCACCAAGCCTGAGTTCAATCTCTTTCATCCACAAAATGGAAGGAAAGAACTTATTCTCAAAATTGTCCTTTGGCTTTCACATGTGTGCTATGGCACACACACTTGCATCCATGCTTACACACAAAACACACACACGCACAAAGTAAATAAAATGGTTTTATAGGTTTTTAAAAGAACGTTCAAATTAGGAATTGTTCCTTCGGCTTCCTGATCAGATAGCCCTGAAAGATAAAAAGAACACTTCCTAGAATGGACAAATTTGCATTTATGTATGTGCATACATGGATAAGTATAAATATATATACATACATATATACAGAGAGAGAGAGAGAGGACATTCAACACAGTGAGGGCAACAACAAGAAGAAGCTTCCCATGCATACTGCAGATGTGATGGGGAGCTCCCAGCTCCCTGTGGTGGGGACATGTTTTAGAATTATGTTATCAAGATTTCTATTAATGTAACTAGATTCCTGAGATAATCAACCTGAAAGGAAGTGGGGTTTATTTGTGCTCACAGTTTTGAATGTGTGAGTTTTTCGTTGGTTGCTTTCTGTTATTTGTTGGCCCAAGGACAGGGGTGACATCATGATGGAAAGCACAAGGTGGAGTAAAGCTGTCAGCTTGTGACAGCTGGGAAGTGAAAGGAGGAAAAGAAAGAGTCAGGATTTCAATATTACTTTCAAGGGCATATTTCCATTAGGCCCCACGTCTTGAGGGACCTCCTGCCTTCCAGGCTCACTAGATTCTGAAAAAATCTTTTCATACATGAGATTTCAGGGGCATACCCAACCCCTAATAGACACCTTGTGAGATTGGGTTCCCTCATCTCTGAGGGGAGAATGACCAGGCCTGTCTTACTCTCCTTCCTGGTAGTCAGTATAATAAATTAGCATGTAAAAATATTCAGACACATTGAGTAAAGGTGCAGCAAACACTTGCTAATTCAGTTTTCTAGACATGAAGAACTCTTACAATGCCCTGTGTTTTTCTGTTTTTTCTGCTTGCTTCCTTGTTAGATCTATCTGTATTTCAGAAGGTACATAAACAACCAAGTGCTTCAGTGCTCTGAATATTTATTCATCCATCTGAAATAATGGTTTCCCCTGTCTCAAATGACCAAGGAGTTTAGAAAGAAGAGTTCTGTTTCCTGCTATTCTAGAACAGGTTTTCTGAAAGGAGGCTCCTTCTAAATATTTTATGATTTTGTTCAAACAGTATCAAGATCACATTATTAAGTCCATGTGGGGGGGGGGACACATTTTGTTAGACTTACATAGGGTTTTATAATGATTGGTTAAAACAAAGGAAAACTAATCTATCACTGTTAGTTGTTAATGAATTACATTTTTTTCTTATTTATTGTCCAACTATTGCAGTCAGATTTGACCTGTAAAATAGTTAGTGGTAATTGTTTACGTTCATTTCTCTGAAAGGAAAAAAAAATATCAACCAAAATTATATTCTCACTGGTGTTCTATTCTACCACTCAGGTAAGAAAAGGGCTGGACTGGCTGTGAAAGGACAGTACGTAGGATCACCAAAATGAAATGATCTCCAAAAGGAAAGCAAATGTTTTCCAATTGCAAATGAAATCAATTCTATTTGAAGACAAAGCAGTAGACTAGCATCTTATAATATCAACCTGTAGTAGTTCTCAACCTTCCTAATGCTACAATCTTGTAATACAGTTCCTCCTGTTGTGGTGAACCCCCAACCATAAAATTGTTCCATTGCTACTTTATAAATGTAATTTTTCTGCTGTCGTGAATTGTAACAAAAATATCTGTTATGCAAGATATCTGAGATTTGACCCATGTGAAAGTCATGACCTGGGGAGAAGAAGTGGCTGGTTTGTGCTTAATTTTCTGGTTTTAGGTATTACCTCCCATTCACTGGTGTTCTTAAAACTCTCAGAAGAATTTCAAACTGAGCCTCGGACATTACCCATGCTTTGTGCTGCATCTACTGTAGGGACATCTACTTTTTAATCTTTTATTAGTTATACTTTATTCACTTTGTATCCCCCCATAAACCCCTCCCTCCTCCCCTCCTAATTCCATATTCCCTCCCCCTTCTTCATGCATGCCCGTCCCCAAGTCCACTGATAGGGGAGGTCTCCATCTCCTTCCTTCTGATTTTAGTCTATCAAATCTTGTCAAGAGTGGCTGCATTGTCATCTTCTGTGGTCTGGTAAGGCTGCTCCCCCCTCAGGGGGAGGTGATCAAAGAGCAGGCCAATCAGATTATGTCAGAGGCTGTCCCTCTTCCCATTACTCTGTAACCCACTTGGACACTGAACTGCCATGGGCTGCATCTGTGCAGGGGTTCTCGGTTATCTCCATGCATGGTACTTGGTTGGAGTATGAGTCTCTGGAAAGACCCCTGTGTTCAAATTTTCTGGTTCTGTTGCTTTCCTTGTGGAGTTCCTGTCCTCTCCAGATTTTACTGTTTCCCTCTTCCTTCATAAGATTCCATGCACTCTGCCCAACAGTTGGCCATAAGTCTCAGAGTCTGCTTTGATTGTCTACCGGGCAGATACTTTCAAAGGCCCTCTGTGGCAGGTTCCTAACTTGTTTCCTGTTTTCTTCTTCTTCTGATGCCCATCCTCTTTGCCTTTCAGGATGGGGATTGAACATTTTAGTCAGGGTCCTCTCTCATGATTAGTTTTTTTTTAGATGTACAGATTTTAGTAGGTTTATCATATATTATATGTCTATGTGAGTGTGTATATACCGCATGTGTCTTTCTGTTTCTGGGACAACTCACTCAGGATGATCCTTTCCAGTTCCTACCATTTACCTGCAAATTTCATGATTTCCTTGTTTTTCATTGCTGAGTAATATTCCATTGTGCCTAACTACATTACACTTCCATATGCCAAGTCATCACTATCTCTTAAATTACATTTTTTAAAGCAGCTCATTTTATAAAAACACACACACACACACACACACACACACAAAAATCTGTACACCTAAATAAACTAATCAAGAGGGAGGACTCTTGCTAAAATGTTCAATTCCTATCCAGAAAGGCAAAGAGGATGGACATCAGAAGAAGGAGAAAAGAGGGAAAAGTCAGGAGCCTGACACAGAGGACCTCTGAAAGGCTCTGCACTGAAGACTATCAGTGCAGATGCTGAGACTTATAGGCAACCTTTGGGCAGAGTGCAGGAAATCTTAGGAAAGAAGTGGGAAACAGTAAGATCTGGAGAAGATAGGAACTCCACAAGGAGAGCAACAGAACCAAAAAATCTGAGCACAGGGGTCTTTCCTGAGACTGATACTCCAACCAAGGACTATGCATGGAGATAACCTAAGACCCCTGCACAGATGTAGCCCATGGCAGTTCAGTATCCAAGTGGGTTCCATTGTAATAGGAACAGGGACTGTCTCTGATATGAACTGATTGGCCTGCTCTTTAATCACCTCCCCCCTGATGGGGAAGCAGCATTACCAGGCCACAGAAGAAGATAACACAGCCATTCCTGATGAGACCTAATTGACTAGGATCAGAAGGAAGGCAAAGAAGTCCTCTCCTATTAGTGGACTTGGGGAGGGGCATGCATGCAGAGGGTGGAGGAAGGGAGGGATTGGGAAGGGAGGAGGGAGAGAACCACAGGGGGGATACAAAGTGAATAAAGTGTAATCAATAAAGAAAAAAAAAACTAAAAAAAAAACCCACACACAAAAAAGAAACTTCAAGTCCATTTTCCTGTTATGAAGCAGTATCAAAATAAATGTGTTACAAAATAATATTACTCTTATAGATGTGTGTGTGTGTGTGTGTGTGTGTGTGTGTGTGTGTGTGTGTGTGGTAGCTTGTCCAGAGCCTCATATGTGCTAGGCAAGTATTCTACTACTTAGCTATATCTCCAGCCTTTTTTACATTTTAGTTTGTGACAGTCTCATTAAGTTGCTGGGGCTACTCTAAACTCACTCTGTTGACCTAATGCATGCCTTGAATTTGCAATATCCTGTGCTCAGCCTTCTAATAGCTAATGTTATGGACTTGTGTCACCAGATCCAGCCAGTGAAAACTACTTTAATTTCACTATATACTTCACATAAAGGCAAGGTCTTAAATCTTCTTCAGTTTCCAGAGATGACCTCTGGCCAATAGAAAAAAATCTAGCCATCATTCTTTGAGGCTATATTCTGCATCTTCTGAGGGGGAAGAACCTTTGTAGCAGAAGGAAATGTGGCTGTTTCATTGTTTCCTGCTGAAAACTCTTTCTTCTGTTGATAATAAAATAAACTTTTTTTTTAATATAATCTTTTAGGAGCTGTGCTTGTGAATCTTACAAGGAGAAAGACTTCATTCCTCCTACTAGAAAAATCCTAAAGCACATGCCACTTTATATTCAGATGCTGATTCCCAGTTGACAGTCTGGAGTAATGCTGCTTCAAGCATCCATCTCAAGAGATTAGCCAATTGTCAGAAAGCCATGATTGCTGCATAAAATGCTGCTATCCGACATGCTCAAATTGACACCTGGTGGAAAGATTTCTCCCCTATGTCATGCCTTATAAAACTCATCCAGATAAAAACTCTAATAAGGAATTTGTTCTGCCACTTCTTTTTGCTTAACTTCACTGAGTTTCCTTTCTGCTAGTCATCATTGACTTCATTTATTTCTTTAGAGCTCCAACTGAATAAGTTCAAGTTAATCAACTGATTACGAGTTCTTAATTCCATGAAACATAATTATCATTCTTCTCAGTTCTTTTAAGGAGAGCTGAACACTGGACTCCTAAGGATGTGCTGTTATTAGCAGGTAGATGTTCAGTATAGGCAGTTCTACATTGCTTCTGTGTGTCTGGACAGTTTCTAGAAAGGACAAAGTTTCATTCATTAAATATATGAATTACTTGGAAGATGAATAGGATTCTTCCTGATCACACCCTCAGGAAAGTCATATTTACTGCTTCAACATTGAGGAAGCAAAAAAAAAAAAAAATCCAATATATCAACCCTCCTTCTTGGCTCTATAACTACACAGAATATGAGGTCATTATCTATTCATTCATTCACTCACTCTTTTAACAAATTCTATATTTCCTATGTGTCTATCACAGTCACACATCCTAGTCATAAGAAACATAATGAAATCCTCCTGGGATGTGGATGATAGAGGTCAGGTAGTATTAAATACTGTACAAGGAACTAGAGAAGTGAGAAATGATTATAAAGAGGCAAAGCAACTCTTTCACATGTAAAAGAAAGTGCTATTTCCATACCATCATGTGACTGGAAGTACTTGAGAGTAAAAAAGCTAGCAATGGTAAGAAAAATTTCAAAACACTTATGAGTGATTGCAAAATGCCCTAAGGCAGATAAGGGTATGAGATGTCCAGAACAGTATGTTAGTTGGCATGACTGGGAAGAAATGATGAAGAATTGGGTCTCAGAAGTGAAGGTCATATGGTGAGTTAGGGGCAGGGAATAAAGGTCCTACAGCCTGAGTAAGGAACTGTCCTTTCGTTCTGAACATAATGAGAAGCAGCAGAGAAAACCTTGTACTGATTTTCAAGGACTAGTTGGTTTCTGTAATGAAGCTAAGGCCTACAGTGAAGTCTGGGGCAAGGAAACCAGGTATAAGTCTTCAAGGGTACAGCTATTTTCAGCTAAGAGATAGTTAGGTCTATGCTGACTGAATCTGGAAACACAGGACTGTAATATTAGCTACCAGGGAACTTCAAGATTTAAGAATCTATCAGTGCTGTAGAGCACAAAGCTTGAGGTTCCATCCTCATTCAGAAGACAAAAAGTGAGAGAGCTGAAAGAGAAAAGTAAAAGAAGGAAATGTAAATTTTTCTCTGCTCCAAGTCAGAAGCATCAGGGAGCAGAGTCAAATGAACCATTGCTTCCAGGAGAATACTTAGAGGGACAGCCAGCCTTGATGAGACCTGATGGTCTAGGATCAGATAGAAGGGGGAGAGGTCCTCCCCTATCAGTGGACTAGGGAAAAGGCATAGGGGGAGAAGAGAGACAGTGGGTGGGACTGGAAAGAGACAAGAAAGGGAGCTGCAGCGGTAATACAGGTAATACAGAGAGACTAAATTGTGATTGGTAAATAAATAAAATAAATTAAAAAAAAAACATGGGAGCTCAGGCTTCCCCCACAGAGATACTAGTTCAGTGGTTTGGGAGTAGAGAGAAGACACTGGAGGCCTTTATAAACTTCTACAGTGATTGAGAGGTGCAACCAGGGTGGAAAATCAGAGTAATGGCATAGCTCTAGAAACCCAGAGAAATTCGATAGCTGATCTAGAACCACACAGAGTCAAGACGGCAAGATGCTTTTGTGTCACTTCTCATTCTGTGACACTATTTTCACATCCTACCTGAATGCTTAACCATGAATGTATGCCCAAAGCTAGATTGCCATTGCATTACTGTAGCTCTTGAAATTTGAAAGTACTCTCTGAAGTCCAAGTATTCCTTGGTTGACCTTAAGACAGAAAACTGCTTTGTCAACACCCCCTCCCCAAACTCCAATAAATAGTTTTTCTTTCTTTTTTCTTTCTTTCTTTCTTTCTTTCTTTCTTTCTTTCTTTCTTTCTTTTTTTTTTTTTTTTTTTTTTGCAAAAACAGGGTTGTTTATTCTGCTATATATAAGAAACACACCTGAGCAAAAAAGAGAGATATTGCTTCAGATTAAAAAGCTAAAATCAGTTTTCCAGGGAAACAGACTGAAGAAGCATGTAGGAGTAGTCATCCTACTGTCTAGTAAAATAGAATTTCAACAAAAATTAATAGAAAGAGATGGGGAAGGACACTTCATACTTATCAAAGAAAAACTCAACAAGATGATGCCTCAATTCAGAAGTTTATGTCCCAAATGCAAGGTCATCTATATTTGTAAACAAATAAACAAACAAACAAAAACATTACTAAAGTATGAATCAAACATCAAACACCTCACATTAATGTTAAGAGACATTCTTAACGAATATTAAGCATCTTCCCTAGGGTCCTCTTGTTTAGCTTCTTTAGGCCTATAGATTTTAGAATGTTTATCCTATATTACATAGAAAATATGCACTTATAAGTGAGTATATATCATATATGTCTTTCTGCTTCTGGGTTACCTAACTCAGGATGATATTTTCTAGTTCCCTCCATGTCATGATTTCCTTGTTTATTTTTTATTTTTTTATTAATTTTTTAATTTTATTTTTTTCTTATCAGTTACATTTTATTAACTCTGTATCCCAGCTGTGTCCTGATCCCTCATTCCCTCCCAGTCCCTCCCTCCCTCCCTCATCTCCACGGTGCCCCTTTCCAAGTCCACTGATGGAGGGGAACCTCCTCCCCATTTATCCAATCCTGTTTTATCAGGCATCTTCAGGACTAGCTGAAAAGCCCTCCTCTGTGGCCTAACAGGACTGCTCCTCCCTTGGGGGGTGGGGAGGTCAAAGAGCCAATCATTGAGGTCCTGTTAGAAATAGTTCTTGTTCCCCTCACTATGGGAAACCAATTGGTTACTGAGCTACCACAGGCTACATCTGAGCAGAGGTTCTAGGTTATATCCATACATGGTCCTTGGTTGAATGTCAGTCTCTGAAAAGATCCTGTGCCCAGATATATTTGGTCCTTGTGGAGCTCCTATCCTTTCCCCATCATACTAACTCCCCTTCTTTCATATGATTCCCTGTACTCTGCTGAAGGTTTGGTCATGAGTCTTTGTATCTGCTTTGAAAACATTGCTAGTTAGAATTTCAGATGCGCTCAGTAGACTCCTGTCATACATTCAATGTACATCCCATCTGTCTTTCTAAACGAGGATTGATTATCTTACCCCATGTCCGCTCTCTTGATTATCTTTTTTAGGTATATAGATTTCATTATGTTTATCATATCTTATAGGTCTATATAAGTGAGTATATACCATGTTTGTCTTTCTCCTTCTGGGATATTTCACTCAGAATGATCTTTTTTAGATCCCACCATTTGCCTGCAAATTTAATGATTTTGTCCTTTTTGATTGCTGAGTAGTATTCCATTGTGTAAAAATACCACAATTTCTGTACCCATTCCTCCGTTGATGGACATCTGGGTTGTTTACAGGTTCTGGCTATTACAAATAAAGCTGCTATAAACATGGTTGAGCAAGTATCCCTTTTGTGTACTTGAGCAAAGTTTGGGTATATACCTAGCAGTGGTATAGCTGGGTCTTGAGGAAGCACTATTCCTAATTGTCTTAGAAAGGGCCAGATAGATTTCCAGAGCGGTTGTACCAGTTTACATTCCCACCAGCAGTGGAGGAGGGTTCCCTTTCTCCACAACCTCTCCAGCATGTGTTGTCACTTGAGTTTTTCATCTTGGCCATTCTCATGGGTGTAAGGTGAAATCTCAGGGTCGTTTTAATTTGCATTTCCCTGATGGCTAATGAGGTTGAGCATTTCTTTAAGTGTTTCTCTGCCATTCAATATTCCTCTGTCAAGAATTCTCTGTTTAGCTCTGTTCCCCATTTTTTAATTGGATTACTTGGTTTATTGCTTTTCAGCTTCTTTAGTTCTTTGATCATACTGGATATTAGTCCTTTGTCAGATAAAGGGTTAGTGAAGATTCCTTCCCAATCTGTAGGCAGTCGTTTTGTTTTGATGACGGTGTCCTTTGCTTTAGAGAAGCTTTTCAGTTTCATGAGGTCCCATTTATTGATTGTTGCTCTTAGAGCCTGTGCTGTTGGTGTTCTGTTCAGGAAGTTGTCTCCTGTGCCAATGAGTTCAACGCTCTTCCCCACTTTTTCTTCTAACAGATTTAGAGTATCCGGTTTTATGTCGAGGTCTTTGATCCACTTGGACTTCAGTTTTGTGCAGAGTGATAAATATGGATCTATTTTCATTTTTCTACATGTAGACATCCAGTTAGCCCAGCACCATTTGTTGAAGATGCTGTCTTTTTTTCCATTGAATGGTTTTGGCTTCTTTGTCAAATATCGAGTATTCATAGGTGTGTGGGTTTATTTCTGGGTCTTCTATGCGGTTCCATTGATCCTCCTTTCTGTTTTTATACTAATAACATGCAGTTTTTATTACTATTGCTCTCTAGTACAACTTGAGATTGGGTATGGAGATACCTCCAGATGATCTGTTGTTGTACAGGATCGTTTTGGAGATTCTGGGTATTTTGTTTCTCCATATGAAGCTGAGAATCTTTTTTTCAAGGTCTGTAAAGAATTGAGTTGGTATTTTGATGGGAATTGCATTGAATCTGTAGATTACTTTTGGCAGGATGTCAATTTTCACAATGTTAATCCTACCAATCCATTAGCACGGGAGATTTTTCCATCTTCTGGTATTTTCTTCAATTTCTTTCTTTCTCTCTTTCTTCAGAGACTTGAAGTTTTTCTCAAACAGGTCTTTCACTTGTGTGGTTAGTGTCACCCCAAGGTACTTTATGTTATTAGGGGCTATTGTGAAGGGTGTTGTCTCCCTAATTTCTTTCTCGGCCCTTTTGTCTTTGGTATACAGGAGGGCTTCTGATTTTTTTGAGTTAATTTTGTATCCTGCCACTTTGCTGAAGGTGTTTATCAGCTGGAGGAGTTCTCTGGTTGAATTTTTGGGGTCGCTCATGTATACTATCATATCATCTGCAAATAGTGACACTTTGACCTCTTCCTTTCCGATTTGTATCCCCTTGATCTCTCTTAGTTGTCTTATTGCTCTGGCTAGGATTTCAAGTACTATGTTGAAGAGGTATGTAGAGAGTGGGCAGCCTTGTCTTGTCCCTGATTTCGTGGGATTGATTTAAGTTTCTCTCCATTGAGTTTGATGTTGGCTATAGGCTTGCTGTATCTTGCCTTTACTATGTTTAGATATCTGCCTTATATCTCTGATCTCTCCAAGACTTTAAACATGAATGGGTGTTGGACTTTGTCAAATGCTTTTTCAGCATCTAAAGAGATGATCATGTGGTTTTTCTCCTTCAGTTTGTTTATGTGGTGCATTACATTGATGGATTTCAGTATGTTGAACCACCCTTGAATGCCTGGGATGAAGCCTACTTGGTCATGGTGGATGATATCTTTGATGTGTTCGTGGATTCGGTTTGCAAGTATTTTATTGAATATTTTTTGTGTCAATGTTCATAAGAGAGAAAGGTCTGAAGTTTTCTTTTTTTGTTGGATCTTTGTGTGGTTTAGGTATCAGGGTGACTGTCGCTTCATAGAATGAGTTTGATAATGTACCTTCTGTTTCTATTTTGTGGAATAGTTTGAGGAGAATGGGTGTGAGCACTTCTTTGAAGGTCTGGTAGAATTCCGCGCTGAAACCATCTGGCCCAGGGCTTTTTTTGGAGGGGAGACTGTGAATGACTGCTTCAATTTCCTTGCTGGTTATAGGGCTATTCAGCCTTTCTACCTGATCTTGAATTAATGTTGGAAGATGGAATCTATCAAAAAAATTGCTTGCTTTAAGACCTATAGACAAAATATGGTCTATTTTGGAGAAGGTTTCATGCAGTACTGAAAAGAAGGTATACTCTTTGAGTTTGGATGAAAAGATCTGTAGACGTCTATTAGGTCCATTTGATTTAGGGACTCTGTAAGTGTTTTTATTTCTCTGTTTTCTGTCTAGTTGATCTGTCCCTTGGTGAGAGTGGAGTGTTGAAGTCTTCCACTATTAAGGTATTAGGATCAATGTGTGATTTAAGCTTTAATATTGTTTCATTTACGAATGTAGGTGCTCTTGTATTTGGGGAATAAATATTCAAAATTGTGATGTCCTCTTGGTGGATTTTTTCTTTGATGAGAATATAGTGGCCCTCATCTTTTTTTTATTAAGTTGGGTTGAAAGTCTATTTTATTAGCTATTAGGATGGCTACTCAACCTTGCTTTCTGGAACCATTTGCTTGAAAAACTTTTTTCCAGCCCTTTACTCTGAGGTAGTGTTTATGTTTGTTGCATAGGTGTGTTTCTTGGATGCAACAGAATGTTGGATCCTCTTTCCACAACCATTCTGTTAGTTTGTGTCTTTTTATTGGGGAGTTGAGTCTGTTGATGTTGATAGATACTACTGACCATCAATTGTTATTTACTTTTGATGTGGGGTTGGTGGTGTCACTGAGTTTCATTGCTTGTATTCTTTGTGTGTGTGTTTGTAGTTATCTATTTCCTCTGTTTCCTTAGATGTAGTTGTTTGCTTTGGTTTGGAGTTTCCCTTCTAGTAACTTCTGTAGAGCTGGGTTACTATGTAGATATTGTTTAAATTTGGTTTTGTCATGGAATATTTTGAATTCTCCATCTATGTTGATTGAAAGTTTTGCTGGGTATAGTAGTCTGGGTTGGAATCTGTGGTCCCTTAAGGACTGCATGATTTCTGTCCAGGCCCTTCTGGCTTTCATAGTTTCTGTTGAGAAATCTGGTGTGATTCTGATAGGTCTACCTTCATATGTTACTTGGCCTTTTTCCCTTGCTGCTTTTAGAATTTTTTCTTTGTTTTTGTAGGTTCAGTGTTTTGACTATGATGTGACATGAAGAATTTCTTTTCTGGTCTAGTCTACTTGGTGTTCTGTAGGCCTCTTGTATGTTTATGGCCATCTCCTTCTTTAAGTTGGGAAAGTTTTCTTCTATAATTTTCTTGAAAATATTTTCCGGACCTTTGAGCCTGATGTCTTCTTTTTCTTCTACTCCTATTATTCTTAGGTTTTGTCTTTTCATGGTGTCCTTGATTTCTTGGATGTTTTGTGTCTGGAACTTTTCTGATTTTATTTTTTCTTTGAGAGACGTGTCAATTTCCGCAAGTGTATCTTCGGCTCCTGAGATTCTTTCTTCCATCTCTTGTATTCTGTTGGTGATGCTTACCTTTGTAGTTCTCGATATTTTCTCTATGTTCTCCAGCTCCTGGTTTTTCTCTATTTTTGTTTTCTTTATTGATTCTAATTCTGTTTTCATGTCTTGTACCATTTCCTTCATCTGTTTGAATGTGGAGTCCTGCTTTTCAATGATAGCTTCTATTTTTTTTTGTCCGTTTCCTCTCTATGTATCACTAATTTTGCCTCTACTTCTTTGGGTATAATTGCCTTTATTTCTATGAGAGCTTTGTTTATTTTTTCTCTATTTGCCTTCATTTGTGTGGACATTTCTTTGAGAGCTTTGTACATTTCTTCTTTGTTTGCCTCAATTTTCGTGTTCATTTCTCTGAGAGCTCAATTTGTTTCCTCTTGGTTAGTCTTGATTTCTTTGGCTATTTCTCTGAGGGCTTTGTTCATTTCATCTTTATGGGCCTCTAATAGCTGGAGAAAAATAGTTTTGAGATCGTTTTCTTGTATATCTAGTGAATTGAAGTATCCATTGTTTTGTGGGGTTGCTGGTGAGGTCATTATGTCTTGATTTTTGTTGGGAGTGTTCTTATGTCCGCCTCTAGCCACCTGGTTATTTATAATTCTCACTGTTTGTTCCTCAAGTTTGTAGTTCGGGCTATGATTGTCTCTTTCTGTTTTCTGGACTGTTTTTTCAGGAAGATGAGAGAGGTTCACTGGTTTGGGAGTATGTGTTGTGGTTTCAGTTTTGCCTAAGTAAGGAATGTGACTCTGGCGCTATTCGCATGCGCTTTTAGCGGGCGCAATGTGCATGTGCGGATTCTTTGACTATTGCAGTGGCCTGTAGGCCACTATTATGCAGTTCTGTCTGAGATCCAGGGATTGTTTGCCTGGATTACACTGGTGGACCCACAAGGCAGAGGCTTCAATGTTGGGGTTGCAATCCCAAGAATCCCTATGATGCCCACACTAGGGGTGTGGGTGGCAGGGATCTCGTCTGGTTGCTTCTGTGGAGAGGCCCTGGGTCTGGGGCAAACTCTCCCTAGAAAGCTCACTCACTCTCTTGCAGGACCAGTTGGAATGCACATGGGTTCCCCTTGCTCTCTACTCTCTGATTTGGTCCTGGTGCAAAAAATGTGCGGGTAGGCTAACATGCAGCTCTGTGGCACTGTGGCCTTGGAACTCGGTGTCCACCTTTCCTGTGTGCTGCCACTCTGTCCTTTCCCTCTGCCAGGAGGGGTTATGTTGACTGGTCCTGGGGTAGCACCGGAAAGAGTTAGGTTGAGTGCTCTCAATCCCAGATCCCGGGCCCAGATCTCTCTGCCAGAAGCAGCTTGGCGGACAAAGAACCTATGTTTGCTGATCTCGAGAGAGTACTGGGTAGGGTTGAGTGTCCTCAGATCCAGAGCTTGGGTTTCTCTGTTAGGGGCCGCTGGGTGAGCTGGAGAGAGGGTGCTGTGTCTTTGGCAGGCTGCTTCTCTGTCCTTCCCCTCTGACCTTCCCCTCTGCTAGGGCAAGCTTATGGCGGTGCTCTCAGGGGAGTGCATGAAGGGGTTGGGACTTCTCAGTCGAATCCTGAGCTGGGGTTTCTCTGCCAGGGGTCAGGGGCGGCGCTGGTGATAGCACTTGGTGCTAGACCTTATTGCGCTGGACCCAGGAGAATATCAGGACGTGTAGAATGACCACAGTCCCAGATCCCGAGCTGTAGTTTGTTTGCTAGGAGCAGCCGGCAGCACTGGAGTTCCAGCACTGTGAAGCCACTGTGCGCCTCTTTATCTTTCTGCTCTGCTGCGGCAGGGTTATGGTGGCATTTGAGGGAGTGCCCGAAAGGATTGGGTTTTCTCAGCCCCGATCTCGGGTTGGGGTACAGACAATGTGGTCTGTGGCAGATTCTGCTGGCCGCCTTTTGCCTCCTCCAAAGAGGGAGTAGGGATTTTGAACTGGGTGCGCAGCTGCTCTCTGCGCGAGGCGGGAGCTCAGGTGTGATGGCGGCAGGTACCTGTGGTCAGAGAGACCTTCCAGGGAAAGACTGGGTGACTGGTGACCAGTCTCGCAACTTTCCTTCCCCGTGGGGTTTTCTTGCAACTGGGACTCTCAGTCTCTGGCACCCTTGTGCCCACCAATCAACCTGGAAAAGTGATCGGGACAGGCAGGCTTTTGGCTCCAGCTGGAAGACCCAAAGCCCGTGTTAGCTGGGTTCTCTTCCGGGTTCTGGCTGGGCAGCCGAGAGTGGACCAGACCAATTCCCACGCCGTGGGAGCCTCTCCTCTTCTGGGAAACACCATCGATCGCTGTTGTTTTAGGGCCCAGAGTTCAGTCTCCTGGTCACTGCCCGGAGAGTGTTGTCCTGCTTCTCAGCCACAGTGTTCTCCTGGCGCCGCCATCTTGGCTGCCCCCAATAAATACTTCTATACTCTTTTTCTCAGAAAGTGAGGTGATTTTGGGTCAGCCTCTTATTTCTCTAATGGCCTGCAGTGTGGGATTGTGCACTATGTCTTAGTGTAGAAGAAAATAGAGGAAATATTGTAAAAGCCTGCAGGAGGGATTCTAACAGGGGTCAGGCATGCTCTGTGACAACTCTGACTTTTTTGTTGTTTTTTTGTTTTCTTCCTCTTAAGAGGAAGCTTAGAGTAGTTTCAGAGTACTGAATTCAATCTGTTTTTAATATTTTTTTATTCTTAAATAATTTTATACATTCACTTGTATCCCAGCCGTAGCGCTCTCCCTCTTTCCCTCCCAATCGTCCCCTCCCTCCCTCATCTCCTCCCTGCCCCTTTCTGAGGCCACTGATAGGGAGGTCCTCCTCCCCTTTCATCTGACCTCGCTTATCAGGTATCTTTAGGATGGCTGCAATGTCCTTATCTGGTCCTAGTAAGGCTGCTCCTCCCTTGGGGGTGGGGGAAGGGAAGCTCAATGAACCCACTCAAATACTGAGCTACCATGGGCTGTGTCTGAGCAGGAGTTATAGGTTATATCCATGCATGGTCCTTGGTTGGAAAAACAGTCTCAGAGAAGATGCCTGTGCTCAGATATTTTTGAACCTTGTGGGGCTCCTGTCTCCTCTAGGTCACACTAACTCCTCTTTCCTTCATATGATTCCTTGTGCTCTGCCGAAGGCTTGGTTATGGGTCTCAGCACCTGCTTTGACACACTGCCAGGTAGAGTCTTTCAGATGCCCTCTGTGGTAGGCTTCTGCCCTGTTACTTGTTTTCTCCTACTTCCAGTGTCCATCCCCTTTGTCTTACTAGGTGAGGATTGATTGTTCTCTGGTCCTGAATGACCTTGTCTATGGTAGTTCACACTTTCTCATTGCTATGCACCTCCACACCTCCAGATATAGTTGGAATTCCAGATAATCCAAACCATAACCATAGCATGTGAACTCAGAAACAGAAATGTGCTGTGGATAAGTGGAACCTGCCTGCATTTTCTACAATGTACCTACAACATCTATCAAAGAAGTAGCATGCTTACTCCCTCCTGTGACTCTGGCTTTGCCTATCTTTCATTGATAAATACACTTTCGTTCTTTTAGCTCAGTAAGATCAGATTTTGTTTTCTACACAGCCGTTACTTTAAAAGCTTACTGTTTTGAGGCCTCTCCCCTTTATAAATGTAGTTAATTTTTGCAATCTACCTATTTACAATGATATGTATTTATATTAATGATAATTTAAAGTATACAAAATGTGGCATTTTACGTGACTAATATGCAAGGTACTGAGAGGCATTTTTAATAGGAGCTTTGGTGTACGTTTTACTCTAGAAGAATAAACATTGAAGCCAGATGAAGTGTGCCTATTAGTCTTCTGTAAGTAATTCGAAAGAGTTTCCTTTTGGCTTCATTTTTTACAAGCTGACTTCACTGTTCTGGTTTTCAGAATTCTGTAAAAGCAGCACAGATTGGATGACCTTACCTGTACATGTTAAAGAAGGTGCTCATTAGGCAGAAATGCTATAGGAACACAAACATATAGGTTATTGACTGGAATCGTAGTAGCTGGGAGTCTAACACCACAGGGAAGTGTTACATGAGGGTTCTTCATCAGGAATAGTCTGTGTAGATGTGGTCACTCATTTGGTTATTATGTATAATTTATGGAATACACTATAAGCATATAAACTTATATGCTATTTTTAATATGATTCTTGATAGATTTTTAAATTTTTATTTATATATTTATTTATTACCATTTATTAACTTTGTATCCCTGCTGAAGCCTCCCTCCCTCGTCTCCTCCCAGACCTGCCAACCCTCCCTCTTCTCCCCCTAGGTCCTTTCCCTAGTCCCCTGATAAGGGAGGATCTACTCCCCTTCTATCTGACCCTAGCTTATCAGGTCTCATCAAAGCTGGCTACATCATCTTCTTCTGTGGCCTGGCAAGGCTGCACTACTCAGGGGGAGGTAATCAAAGAGCCTACCACTGAGTTCATATCAGAGACAGTTCCTGTATCCTGACTAGAAAACCCACTTGGAAACTGAGCAGCCAATGGGCTTCCTTTGAACAGAGGGTCTAGGTCCTCTCCATGCATGGTCCTTAGTTGGAGTATCAGTCTCTGCAGGATGCCTTGGGCCCAGGTATTTTGGCTCTGTTGTTCTCCTGTGGTGTTCCTGTGCCCTCTAGGTCTTTCTGTCTCCCTCTTCTTCCAGAAGGATTCTGGCACTCTACCCAAAGTTTGGCTATGAGTCTCAGTATCTCCTTTGATTCCCTGGTGGGTAGAGACTTTCAGAGGTTCTCTGTGGAAGGATCCTGTTCTGTTTCTTCTCTTCTTCTACTTCTGATGTCTATCCTATTTGCCCTTCTGAATGAGAATTAAGCATCTGCTCTAGGGTCCTCCTTGTTGGTTAGCTTCTTTAGGGCTATAGATTTAATATGATTATCGTGTACTATGTGGCTAATATCCACTTATAAGTCAGTATATACCATGTGTGTCTTTTTGCTCCTGGGTTGTCTCACTCAGGATGATCTTTCCTAATTCCCACCATTTGCCTGGAAATTTCATAATTTCCTTGTTTTTAATTGCCGTTGTGTAACTGTACCATACATTTTGTATCCATTCCTCCATTGAGAGACATCTAGGTTGTTTCCAGATTCTGGCTATTAGAAATAAAGTTGCTATGAATGTGGTTGAGCAAATGATAAAACCTTGATAGATTTTATGAGTTCTATGTTGTCTACTCAGTAATTAATAAAGTTTTAATTTTATGAAATCATGTTTAAATTTAGCAATATTTCATGAACCAAAAGATAACTAATTAATATATCAAATTTAAAATCCATTGCTGCGCCCCAGAGTTATCAACCATGAAATATTCAAGCTCTCAAAGCAATGAAGTGCTTCTCTTTATCTTGAAGGAATAGAGAACATCTAGTTTACCTACGACTGCTTGCTTATATAGTACCATATTAATATTGATGAGTAGTCAATGTAATTTTATGCTTTGCTAAATCTTTTCTAAGATTACATATCATTTGCCTCATGCCTTGCTTTAATAGATACTTCCAAAGCTGACTTTAGGCATATCACCACGTTCAGAAGTGAGAAAACAATGACAATTGAGTATCTGTTGCTTTGCAGAATAGTTTTGAGAAGTTACAATGTGTACAATAAGCACTAGTGAAGATGGCTTCCTATATGGCCCTCTACTGCTCCTAACTTTTTGTTGCCATGACAAAATTTATTCATGAAATGATAGACACAAATGCTTTACAGTTTCGTTATGTGAATAAATGAAATGCATTCCCGGTATTAGTTGTTCATGCCTGCAGTCTTCAGAAATGGACATCCTACCACCAATAAAGGACATGAGTGCCAACATACTAAGATGCCAGATGTAGTTTTCAAAGCCCGCTTCCCACCACACACAGACATGTAAAACTTTCAGCTTTGCTAACTTGGTTGTTTAATAGGTTACAATCTAGATGATGTCTTGAAGGCAAATCATTCATTGGTCTCACCAAAGATACTAAAAGTGAAACAGAATCAGTTATTATAAAAAATGACTGTGGAGTAGCACGTATATTGTGGTGACAGTAACTAGTTACTGTTTGTTTCTGCACTACCAATGCTAGTCTATGTATTTGCACTCATTATTTTACGTAAGCTCAGAGGCCAAAGCCCATGTATTTTATCACTGTGCTGTGTGTCCCTAGTTACTATTAAATGTAGATTGTTAATTTAATGTTTTATCCTATTCAGCTCTGTAAAAAGGACAGACATTACATGTAGAAGGTTTTGATTTTCATTTCTACAAAATGTATAATCTCAATGCATTAAAGTTATTTTAAATTTACTGGCTATCCTGGGACAATCAAAACTTGATGATATCCTAGCAAGGGTAAGAAATTCTATTATTTTATATCCCAATAATTTTAAAATGACCATTTAATGTCATACAATATTTCCTTATGCTGAAAGGATAAATTTCCACTTTAGAAATGTTAAAATGTTTAAAAAAATACCAATCTTATAATCAGTGGAAAAAGTAATTAATAATTTTTTTTTCTAGGAAATTAAGGGAACATCAACTTCTCATAAAAGAATTGACCATGTTTGTTGAAAAATTTTAAATCAATTTTAATCTTAAATATTGTGCTGAATTATCTATTCAGCCTTCATGATCGCTGGCCGTGCTACAGCTACACAGTTACATCCTTATCCTAAATTCTTGTCAAATCCATCATCTACCTTTCACCCTGCATTCCTCCCAGGGAAAGAAGAAAGACAATGAGGAGCTTTATTGCAGGAAGTCAACTTCAATGCTAAGCTGAATTTTGATGAGACAGTTCTTTGCTGTATGGAGCTGTTGTTCGGCATTATATCAAGTATATTAGACAAGGTTTTCCAAATAAACAGAACTGATGGAATGAATGTGTGTTTTAGGGGGATTTATATGATTGACTTACACAGTACGCTTCCAGCTAACCCAACAATGGTTGTCTTGCAATGAAGATGCCAAGGATCCAATAGCTGCTCAATCCACAAGGCTGGGTGTCTTTACAGTCCTATTTTGACGCTGAAAGCCTGGAAGATTCTTGAAGAGCTGATAGCCGTTAGTTGAAATCTCTAGGAAGTTGGTTCTAATACCAGTAAAGGAATCCCACAGCAACAGCATAGAGAAAATTGACAAAGACAGTGAGGTTAAGTAAGCAAAGTCAATAGTCTACAATGAAATAACACACTTTGAAAATATGACATGCTTCAAACTATGAACCTAAGTTTCATGCTTTTTCAAATTTTATTCAGCCATTGTCACAGCCTTTCATGTTTTGCAAATTACTGCTTGGCTTGCTCTTCTGTGTAATGGTTAAACATATCTAGGTCCCTGACTTTTTCAGCAAGAGGGTAATTAAAATTATGACATGAGAAATGATCTGGATGTCAAAGACAACTCCCCAGAGAGTTGTAAGCTGAAGTCATTCTCCACTGAAAGTTGCAGCAGCTCACATGGCTTTCCTGACAGCCAGAGGTTAAGAAAAGCACAAAGGTTTCCCTCTCCTTTCAGCTGTCTTAGGAGTTTGCTCTTTTCACACAGTTCTTTCAGGCTGCTTGATCAGCACTCACTTCCTACTGGGGAAAGGCAATATTAGAAATTCTGACTCACACAATAAAAAATATCACTCATTACACACCACTTAGGCCACAAGTGAACAGGAATTCAGGGAAGTCTGCAAAAAAGTAGGCAAGTAGCAATGATGGCATGAGATGAAAGGAAGAGCCATCTGGAAAGACTTTGGATGATATCCAGAAGAAATAGGTCCCATATGGGGAGACTTAACAGGGTGTACTATGGATGAATATCTCACGGGGTGTTTGTGCTCAAGAACTACAGCTGTCGTTCTAATGGCCTTTTGCTGCAGATTGCCAAGCTTGCCTACAATCAATTCAAAACTGCTTTCTTAAAGCACTTAAGAACCCCCTTGGTGAACTGTAATCCATGTAGGACTTCCCTCTGACTGATGTACAGGGAATTGCCTCCTTCCTTCTGAAAAACTGCTCTGTCACAGCCTCAAAAAGCACAGGAAGCAAGGTATGCCACTGTGATTGCCACACCACCTCTCTTCCAGAAACAAATGAGACACATTCTTAGGCATTTTGAAAATCAGGAGGTCGTAAGACATAGGCATGGTGTGGAGAACCAACAAATGTCCAGTTACATGCTTAAGGCTACCCTCTTCCCCCAGAGAGAAGATATTCTGACATCTGTCTTGTTACATCGTTTTTGTTTTTCTGACTAGCAGACAATATCATTGTCCCCTCTTAGAAAGATATTTTGGGTGGATCCAGTCCCAAAATATATTTGAAAAATGTTTTAGACTCTATTTCACATTTATTACCTTATTTCTGTCTGTATCCAACTGTTGCACATAGGTTATCAACATAATTATTTTCCTGATTTATAAAAGGTGGGAACATAAAGCTTACAATGTAAATTGCTTTTCATTGGGGAAATGGAATAAGACAATAAGACCTGCAGCCACACCACAGCATCTGCTGACCACAGATTTTATTCCTTATCACAAAGGTCAGAGGGAAGAAACATTTATTTTCAAGGTGTTTCTATTCACCTATAAAATAATGACGCACCACATTAATTGACAAGAAACAGGTTTCCCGAGACACCAAGGCTGGTTGTCATTACCAGCTTCATGTTTTATTTTTTTGTTTTGTTTTTAGTTGATGGAACTTTGGTAATAGAGTGTCATAAGGACACCGAGGCCCTCAAAAGTGAGAAATAAACAAATAACTTTTCCAAGGACAGGCTGCAGTTCTTCAATAGAAGGCAGAGTGCAGGAACAGAGTGAGGAGACACAGCCTTGTCGGGCCCCTGGTGTGTTAATCCAATTCTCTCTGCTGTCTCTGGACTCAAAATGAGGATATAAATATATCACCCTTGCCAGCATGGAAGGGGGAGGCAAATGCACAAACGAGAACAAGGTAAGAATCAGAAACAGAGAATCACACTGATACCATGTCAAGCAAGGAACAATTTGAGGAAAGGACAAGAGAATTTTTATTTATAAATGTGATGCATTCAGAGCACACAGAGGCCTGTCACATGTGGTATATAGTAACAGGATCCCTGAACACTTAATGGCATTCATTTTATTACCGTTTTGCTCCAGTGGAGAATGACATACTAAACTGATCAATAGAAGGTGACGGCTTTGTAAAGATGTTTACAGAAATTGTCGGAATTGAATAATGTGGAATATTCTTTCATTTTCCTGTCAGCTGTTACATTGTCTGACTTCTGTTGAGGGTTTTTAAACTTCTACAGTTCACTTTCTAGTTTAGACAGGGAATTAAGGTGAGCATGTTAATCATCTGTAAATGAATTATATTCTTAGTTATACTTCCTTCTCATTACCACTGACATTACAAGAACTGCATATGGAGGTTATATGGTTGTTCAGAATGATGGGACACATAAAGATTTTAGGGAAGAAAAATCTCAGAAATGTCTACTTTTGTTTTTTACTTAATTGTTTAATGATTGAGCCAAATTAAATTACCCTGAGTCCCCAATAAACTGTATATGCTAGAGCAGCCTTTCTCAATGTGTGGGTCGTGAGCCCTTCGGACGGTGAATGACCCTTCAACAAGGAACCACATATCAGATTTCTAAGAGATCAAATATTTACATTACAATTCATAACAATAGGAAACTTATAGTTATGAAGTAGCAACAAAATATTTTTATGGTTGGGAATCACAATAAAGGGGTCTTAGCATTAGGAAGGTTGAAATCCATTTGTCTTGAGTCTGTTGTTAAAAATAAATGGTATTAGCCCCATAATTGTTACAGCTATATTATCTAATCTACTATCATAATCAATACAACACAGACACCTGTTATATTTAATAATTATCTTATAACACCTTGGACTAGGCAAATAATTCCACCTATGCTATCTCAATAACTTCCCCATCCAACTCCCAGCCCTCATCCAATGCCACCTGCCTTAACCATTCCTATCTGGCCTATCTCCCATTCATAATTCTATAAATACTTGATTATCCTTCATCCGAGCAGCTGTTTTCCATGCCACTTTCAGAGTTCTTCCTCCTCCTACATGCTTCCTTTTCTAAGCTAACCCATCATGATTTCCTCTACTCCACTCTCTTCCCATCTTATGTCTCCTTCCAATGATGATTGTCCTATCCTCATAGCCCAGGAACCTTAGCCACACCTACCTCCTTCTTCCCTGCCCAGCTGCAGGCTTTTAAATCAACCAATCAGGAATAATTTCTTAGGCAAGTTTAAACAGCAATACTTGGGGTACATGACAGTTTGCTAGTAAACAGTAAGAATATCAGAGGGCAAGCAATTAACCAATACAAAACACCAGGTCATACTCCGACAAGAGCCTTTGCAGTTTCATTTTGGTGTTCTCTTATAGTGGGAGGAGATACCACCACTACTTGGCTGATTTATTTTAAGTTTTATTTATGTGTCTTTATATGAGTGTATTCCTCATGTGTTTGAGTGCCTGTGCAGGACAGATGAGTACATCAGTCACCTGGAGCTGGGGTCATAATTCATTGTGAGCTGCCTGACATGGATGATGATGAGTGACTTGAGCTCTCTGGAAGATCAGCAAGTGCTCTTAACCACTGAGATATTTTTTCCAATCCCCAAGCACAGGTTTTGGCAGATGTACTGTTTTATTTTTCTAAAAAATAATTTCTCTGGCTATTTGAAAATCTAATTTTATTTTGACCTGGTTAATAAAAAGGTAGAAAGAAGGAAAAATAAAATTTCCAGTCACACACAGGTACACAAATTTAAAGTTGGAAATTATTAGTGTGCCTTAAGTAGAGTCATTAGCAGTGAACAGTCATTGGATAAACATGTTCAACTCCTGTGAGATATCATGAAAAAAAAGTTAAATTATAAATGTTAGGTGTAAAAAAATAAAAAATAATGAATATTAGATGTAGACTATTTGTGGTACATCTGAAATTTGTGACAAAAGGCTAATAAATGAGAGATTTTAATTATGTAATTGCTTTTATGACAACATATAAATGACAATCTTTCATTTGAAATTGCAGGTCTTTGAACATGTGAAAAAGGAATTGTGTACAACTCAAATAGGAGTAAAAAAAGGTATGAAATATTAATTATAAGGAATATTCTGGGCAATGAGGTTGAGTGTGTTACTTATGGAGATACCATGAGACACTTAGAGGGTAGAGAGGAAGTGAGTCAGGAAATGGGAAGAAGCCATATAATAAGTTAATTCTAGCATGATGCTGTGGTGGTCAACCAGAGCTTGATAATGCTGCAAAACTGTGCAGGATGCAGTATGATGGCATGCCTGATTGAAGACTGTTACCAGGACACAGGAATTCCTTTCAGTCAGGGAGTGTGGTGAATGGAACCCCACCCACCATACCTAAAAGTCACTGTGCCAGCAATTAGTTACTGTATGTGAGTTGGAGCAGGGAAATTATCTTCTGTACTTGTGTTTTAAAATAAAATAACCTAACCAGGTGCAGTGGCACATGCCTTTAATCCCAACACTTAGGAGCCAGAGGCAAATGGATCTCTGTGAGTTTCAGGCAAGCCTGGTCTACAGAGTGAGTCAAAGCTACAGACAGCCAAAGCTACACAGAGAAATCCTTTCTCAAAAAACTAAACAAAAAACAAATACAGCTTGGAGTTTGGCAAACATTTATGCAGGATAAAATAATAAACATTCAAACTTACGTGTGTTACATATGGTGTCTGAAATATCTTTTTATTTTCTCTTTGGGGGGAGGTAACTTTTTGAAATTGTAAAAAGAAAAAAACACTTTCAGTTCATAAAAAAACCATACTAATTAAATTTAGTTTATATTGTCTGTAGATTCCAGCTTGTAAATATATTGTATCGAGAATACTTTGCCTAAAAGCTTGAAAAACTAAATAAGTATAGATGATGACTCACACTGAATAAAATCTCCCAAAACATATATCAAAATTAGATAAAGTCATTGATTTTTATCATATATTCACACTTCAATAAATGATTCTAAATAAAATTACCACCTTAGGTAAACAATTTAGCAGACATATTGCATAACCAAAAAGACACACAGCAAGCAAAAATAAAGCAGAGATTTAAGCCATTAAAGAAGTCACTTTACTCCTGACTTGTTCCCTCTTTTCTCTTTCTTCTGATGTCCATCCTCTTTGCCTTTCTAGATAGAAATTGAGCATTTTAGCCAGAGTCCTCCCTCTTGATTAGTTTCTTTAGGTGTGCAGCTTTTAGTAGGTTTATCCTATATTATATGTCTATACGAGTAAGTATATACCGTGTGCATCTTTCTGCTTCTGGGATAGCTCACTCAGGATGATCTTTTCCAGATCCCACCATGTACCTGCAAATTTCATGATTTCCTTGTTTTTTATTGCTGGGTAATATTCCATTGTATAGATATACAACAATTTGTGCATCCATTCCTCCACTGAGGGGCATCTAGGCTGTTTCCAGCTTCTGGCTATTACAAATAAGGCTGCTACAAACATGGTTGAGCAAATGTCCTTATTGTGCACTTGAGACTCTTTTGGGTATATGCCTAGGAGTGATATAGCTGGATCTTTAGGAAGCGCTATTCCTAGTTGTCTGAGAAAGCGCCACATTGCTTTCCAGAGTGGTTGTACAAGTTTACATTCCCACCAGCAATCGAAGAGGGTTCCCCTTTCTCCATAACCTCTCCAGCTTGTGTTGTATCTTGAGTTTTTGATCTTGGCCATTCTGATGGGTGTAAGGTGAAATCTTAGGGTGGTTTTGATTTGCATTTTCCTGATGGCTAATGAGGTTGAGTATTTTTTAAGTGTTTCTCTGCCATTCAATATTCCTCTATTGAGAATTCCCTTTTTTGCTCTGTACTCCATTTTTTAATTGGATTATTTGATTTTTTTGCTGTTTAACTTCTTTAGTTCTTTATATATACTAGATATTAGTCCTCTGTCAGATATAGGGTTGGTGAAGATCCTTTCCCAATCTGTAGGCTGTCATTTTGTTCTGACAACAGTGTCCTTTGCTTTACAGAAGCTTTTCAGTTTCATGAGGTCCCATTTATTGATTGTTGCTCTTAGAGCCTATGTTGTTGGTGTTCTGTTCAGGAAGTTGTCTCCTGTGCCAATGAGTTCAACGCTCCTCCCCACTTTTTCTTCTAAGTGATTTAGTGTGTCTGGTTTATGTTGAGGTCTTTGTTCCATGTGGATTTTAGTTTTTTTTGCAGGGTGATAAGTATGGATCTATTTGCATTTTTCTACATGTAGACATCCAGTTAGCCCAGCACCATTTGTTGAAGATGCTGTCTTTTTTCATTGAATGGTTTTGGCATCCTTGTCAAAAATCAGGTGTCCATAAGTATGTGGATTTATATCAGGGTCTTCTATTCGATTCTATTGATCCACCAGTCTGTTTCTATGCCAGTACCATGCAGTTTTTATAACTGTTGCTCTATGTTACACCTTGAGATCAGGGATGGAGATACCACCTGAAGATCTTTTACTGTAGAGAATTGTTTTTAGCAATTCTGGGTTTCTTGTTGTTCCCTATGAAGGTGAGAATTTTTCTTTCGAGGTCTGTAAAGAATTGTGTTGGTAATTTAATAGGAATTGCTTTGAATCCGTAGATTGCTTTTGGTAAGATGGCCTTTTTTACTATGTTAATCCTGCCAAGCCATGAGCATGGGAGATCTTTTCATCTTCTGATATCTTCTTCTAATTCTTTCTTCAGAGACTGGAAATTTTTTTCATACAAGTCTTTGACTTGCTTGGTTAGGTTCACACCAAGGTACTTTATGTCTTTTGGCTATTGTGAAGGGTGTTGTTTCCCTAATTTATTTCTCGGCCCTTTTGTCTTTTGTATATAGGAGGGCTACTGATTTTTTGAATTAATTTTGTATCCAGCCACTTTGCTGAAGGTGTTAATCAACAGTAAGATCTGGAGAGGCCAGGACCTCCACCAGGAGAGCAACAGAATCAAAAAATCTGAGCACAGGGGTCTTTCCTGAGAGTGATATTCCAACCAAGGAGTATGCATGGAGATAACCTAAGACCCCTGCACAGATGTAGCCCATGGCAGTTCAGTACGCCAGTGGGTTCCATTGTAATAGGAACAGGGACTGTCTCTGACATGAACTGATTGGCCTGCTCTTTAATTACCTCCCCCCGCCCCCGGGTGGGAAGCATAGTTACCAGGCCACAGAAGACAATGCAGCCACTCCTGATGAGACCTAATTGACTAGGATCAGAAGAAAGGAAAGGAAGACCCCCCCGCTATCAGTGGGCTTGGGGAGGGGCATGCATGCAGAGGGTGGAGGAAGGGAGGGATTGGGACAGGAGGGAACCACAGGGAAGATACAAAGTGAATAAAGTGTAATTAATAAAGAATTTTTTAAAAAGTCAAAAAAAGAAGTCACTTTACATCAACAAATAGAGTAAATAAATGAAGTAGGATATAAACTGCCTACAAAAGACATTGCAGCCACATTCTGATTTGATAACAATGACAAGGGGGAAACTGTTGAAAATCAAGGATCAAATATAGAAACAACACCTAAATGTAGACTTTGATCCATAGCTCCAAGTCCTTAAGGCATCAAGAAACAACAGAGCTCAGATCAGTATCAGGAGATAATGACTGTTCCTTTCAGTATATAGTCTCAGACTTTGAAAACATTTTCAGTGAATTCACTAATGCAAGAGTTCTCCTAGTTTATCTGATTAACAAGTTCCTATCTGTCAGGGTCTGGGGCTCTGGGAACCTACCTACCCACACATAAGTTGCGAAGGTTCTTTGGCCCTTCCAAACCCCAATTTCTCATTGAAGCCAATAGGTCCTTTACCTGAGACAAAGCCAGGAAACTAAAAGATGTTTGAGTCTTTTCTTTACCTTCAGCAATGAGGAGACATTAAGATGTATTCCCTGTGTTGTGCCACTTCTCCTAGGCTCTGATTGTTCTTCTCCTGTGCAGGAACTGCAGCTTGTAACTCTCTCACTTTCTTTTGCACTCTGATTCCCTCAAGCCTCACCTCTGGGTATCTATTGCAAGCTCCTGTTCCGTTTTATGATTTTTAAAACAAGATGAAAAAGAGAAGCATGCATCCGTGGACAGAAATTATGTTCTGCAAGCATTTTTCCTTGCTAGTTCACCATTTTTTCTATTGCTCCAACTTTTAAATAATAGAAAGATAATCCAATGTATTATAAATATCAGGCAAATTGAAATTCAAGATATGGAAAAATATAAGAACAAATATAAATTAGTAAATGTCCTTCCCAATGTAAAAAAGTAAATTGTCAGAAAGGCTTAGAAACTGTTGGTCTATATGCACCTAATTAAAATAAAAAAAAAAATAGGATTTCTAACTCTAACTCTGTTTCACCTGAAACCGTTGATGAATATCCTCACACAGTGGCCTACCTCTGTAATCTTATCAGTGCAGAAGTAGAGGAAGAAGGATCTCAAATTCAAGGCCAAGTGAAGCTACTCAGTAGAAGCTGTCTCAGTAATCCAAGGCTCAGGTATAGTTTAGAGATACAGCACTTGCTCAGCGTGTGTCAAGCTCTATGTCTAATCCTCAAAATAGAGATAGATAGATAGATAGATAGATAGATAGATAGATAGATAGATGAAAAATTATAAACAAACAAGAAGGAAACTCCAAAACAAAAACTTGTTAAGAATGACATACATACAAGCCACACTATATTAAGGAATATAGTAATACAAATCATAAAGTAAGTGTGGTTATAGAATAAATGACATTGAAATATCAATGTTTTGGAATTATAATAGAAATATATCATCAAAATGATCTTGATGCAATGAAAGCAAATGTTAATTTTTAAATTATATATTTATTATAGTTTGAATTTATATTTTAGGCTTTAAATTTAAACTTAATCTTACCATAAATGATATAAGTTTTCCTAGTAAAAAACCAAGGGTAGAAAAAGGCAAACTAAGAAATAGAAGAAGAGTTATTTGATGAAATATTATTGCAAAATAAATTAATGAAGTAGAAAACAGAAAAACAAAGGAAAAAAACACAAATTCCCAACTTTTCAAAAACAAATACTAAAATATAACAAATGTAAAAGAAACAATAAAGATTTTAAAATAAAATACAAAAAAGAACAAAATATTAAAATTGCTAGGTACAATGTTACAATCCCAACATTAGAGGGGCATAGCTGGCATTTAGCTACTAAGTGAGAAACTGTCTTAAAAGTAAAGAAATAAATAAGAACTGAGTATGTAGCTAAGTGGGTAGAGTTCCTGCCTACCAGGCCTGAGGCTATGGTTTGTTCCCAGACTGCGTAAACCAGGAATTGTATTCCACTCATGCAGGTAGATGCAGGAGTATCCGGTTCAAGATCATTCTCAGCTACACAGTGAGTTCAAGGCTAGCCTGAGCTAAATAACAGATTGCCCCCAAATAGATAAATCAATATAACAGGAGGAATGCTTCAGAATCTAGAGATATTGTTGTTAATGTCTTTTTAAAATTAGGCATTGTTGATAAAATATTTTTGAAAAAAACGTCACCAAAATTAACAATTTAAAAAATAAAAATAGCTCTATTAAGTAAATTAGAGACATTCTCTAGGCTTATTTGTTTCCACTCATAATTTCTATTAAGCATCTAAGGAAGGTATAACATCAACTTCACATAAAGTATTTCAGAAAATAAGAAAGGGAAAATATTTCCCAAGGTATTTTATAATCCAGAACAGCTCTTATATCAAAAAGTGAGAGTCGATATGGAAAGACCAGCATTTCATGTCTCTCTTAGTTGACAGCATGCATTCAAAGATCCACAGAAAACATTAATAAACACAACCTAGAGTTGCATAAGAAGAATTATTCAAAATGCTAAGTAATTTATATTCTAATTCAAAGTTGGCTCTCCACATGAAAATGAAACAGTATGGTTCTCCAATTCAGAATATATAAGAACACATACATATGTACATATGTCTGCTTATGACATTGTGTTTAATAATGAAAATACTTTATGAAGCTATCAATGGATGAATGAATAGTGGATTGATGGTATGTTCATACAATTAGTAATGCCCAGCATTAAAAGTAAATGAAAACAAAAATACACACAGCCACATACTGAGGCAGTTACAGGAACATAGTATAAATGATTCACATAGAATTGTGGCATCTATAACACAAATGTATACTTAATGTGTAACTTTACATAGGGCATAAATACTAAATAAAACTCAAATATACTTAGATATCAGTGTTTACTTGAAGCAGTAGATAGAAAGGATTGCCTACTGAGCTGAAGCCTTCACTGAAATCTGTGATGAGGGATTTGAGCTGAATAGGGAAAATGGCACAATTAAAGTACATATATCAGAGACAGCCCCTGTTCCCCTTACTAGGACACTCACTTGGAGACTGAGTCTATGGGCTACATCTGAGCAGGGGTTTCAGGTCATCTCCGTATATGGTGCTTGGTTGGGGTATCAGTCTCTGCACGACTCCCAGGGCCCAGTTTCTTTCTTTCTTCCTTCCTTCCTTTCTTTCTTTTTCCTTTTATCCTTCCTTCCTTCCTTCCTTCCTTCCTTCCTTCCTTCCTTCCTTCCCTCCCTCCCTCCTCCCTCCCTCCCTCCTTCCCTCCTTCCTTTCTTTCTTTCTTTCTTTCTTTCTTTCTTTCTTTCTTTCTTTCTT
>NW_026596430.1:2256336-2354369 GCF_907164565.1 Psammomys obesus | reverse complement strand
CTTTCTTTCTTTCTTTCTTTCTTTCTTTCTTTCTTTCTTTCTTTCTTTCTTTCTTTTGGCTCTGTTGATCTCCTTTTGAACTCAGTGGCAGACTCTCTCATTCCCTCCCCATGGAGGGGTGCAGCCTTGCCAGACCACAGAGAAAGACATTGCAGGCAGTCCTGATGAGACCTGATAGTCTAGGGTCAGATAGAAAAGGAGGAGGTCATCCAGTATCAGTGGTCTAGGGGAGGGGCACGTGAGGAGAAGAGGGAGGGAGGGTAGGATTAGGAGGAGATGAGGGACTTAGCCACAGCCAGATACAGAGTGAATAAATTGTAATAAATAATAATAATTAATTAAAAACTATATGTAAAAATACATATATCTGTCAGCACACATACTTTCTATTTGTATAAACTTTCTTTTATCTTATAAATTATTAGAGATAGATAGACTAGATAGGAGAAAGAAAGGAAGAAAGAAAACATGAAGAAAGGAAAGAAGGAAGAAAGGAGGAAAGTAAGGAAAAAAGAAGCCAAAGACTAAAAAGAAGTACATCATCACATTAAGGAATTCTTACAGTTTTCATTGAAAATTATAACTTTTAAATTTATCATTTACAAGTAAATACAGATACTCTATTTGCTTTTAACTTTTTCATAAAATTTAGAAAGAAAAACAAAAACAAAACATTTTTTTCTGAGGGTCTTTTCATATTTTGTTTTCTCTTTATACTGGCTTTTAGTTTGTGTTCAATTTTTCTTTTTTTGAAATTTAATACATTTATAATGTTTAAAAAGTGAAAAAGTACAGTGAAGTTTGAGGTTAGTAGAGTACATAGATATAAGTATTGAAGAGAGAAATTATATTTTTTGCTTATATTATGCCAATGGGATTCCAAGATTCTCTTATCAAGTTGCTCCTTCTGAGTATTATTACAACTATAACAGCCTACAACAACAGAAGCAACAAACATAAGGGACAGGCATGATTTTGAATATTATTTTTTAAATTTAATTTTATTTATATATTTACTTTGTATCCCCACTTCAGCCCCCTCCCTCATTTCCTCCTAGTCCCACCCACCTTCCCTCTTCTCCCCCTTTGCCCTTTCCCTAGTCCCTTGATAGGGAGGACTCCCCTTCTATCTGAAACTAGCCTATCAGGTCTCATCAAGGATGGCTGCATCATCTTCCTCTGTGGCCTGGCAAGGCTGTATCCCCCATGGGGAGGTGATCAAAGATCCTGACCCTGAGTTCATATCACAGACCCTGTACCCTGACTAGGAAACCCACTTGGAAAATGAGCAACCAATGGGCTTCCTTTGAACAGGGTGTTTAGGTCCTCTCCATGCATGGTCCTTAGTTGGAGTATCTGTCTCTGCAGGATGCCCTGAGCCCAGGTATTTTGACTCTGTTGTTCTCCTTGTGGAATTACTGTCCCCTCCAGATCTTTCTATCTCCCTCTTCTTCTATAAGGATTCAAGAACTCTGCCCAAAGTTTGGCTATGAGTTTCAGTATCCTTCGATACCCTAGTGGGTAGTCTTTCAGAGGTCCTCTGTGTAAGGCTCCTGTCCTGTTCCTTGTCTTCTCCTACTTCTGATGTCTATCTTATTTGCCCTTCTGAATGAGGATTAAGCATCTTCCCTAGAGTCCTCCTTGTTGGTTAGCTTCTTTAGGTCTGTAGATTCTAGTATATTTATACTAAATTATATGGCTAATATCCACTTATAGGTGAGTATATACCATGAATGTTTTCCTACTTCTGGGTTACCTCACTCAGGATGATCTTTCCTAGTTCCCACCATTGGCTGCAATTTTCATGATTTCCTCATTTCTAATTGCTAAGTAGTATTCCATTGTTTAAATATACCACAATTTCTGTATACATTCCTCAGTTGAGAAACATCTGGATTGTTTCCAAATTCTGGCTCTTATGAATAAATCTGCTACAAATGTGGTTGAGCGAATGTCCTTGTTGTATACTTGAGTATTAGTTGGATATATATCTAGAAGTGGTATAGCTGGATCTTGAGGTAATACTATTCCTAATTATCTGAGAAAGCACCAGATTGATTTCCATAATGGTTGTACAAGTTTATATTCCCACCAGCAATGGAGGAGGGTTCTGCTTTCTCTCCAGCCTCTCCAGCCTCTCCAGCATGTGTTGTCAATTGAGTTTTTGATCTTAACCATTCTGATGGGTGTGAGGAGAAATCTCAGGGTCGTTTTGATTTGTATTTTTCAAGTGACTAATGATGTTGAATATTTCTTTCACTGTTTCTCTGCCGTTCAATATTCCTCTATTAAGAATACTCTGTTTACCTCTGTACCCCATTTTTTAATTGGGTTACTTGGTTTGTTGGTGTTTAAATTCTCCATCTCGAGCATTTTACTTCTATTTTTCTTTATCTCATTGAATTACACAATTACTCCTATATCTAGAACTGACAGTATTTGATGAAAGCTGTTTACTCAATACCAGAAATATCCTAGGAGCTAATTACCTAGTCTGCAACAATATTGAAACTAACATGGCAATACACATAAACATGATGATATGAAAATAGAATGTCTTAACCGTAATTGCATTTCGTTCATTTCTCCTGACTTCAGCTCAACCAGGACCACACTTTCTCACTTCATTCCTTGATTCTCTGTCAACCCTGAGGGAGGAACTCCAGCTGTGAATATGCAATGGAACCTTTCAGCCAAGCAAGGCTTTTCATCTGACCTGGACTTCAAGAAACAAACATTTGCACAAAGTTGATGTCACTGGCTGAATCTATCTATGATGTTCTCTTTGGAAGCCAACTAAGAAGACTATCACTAGCTGGCTATCCCCCAATATGGTAAAATCTTTGTTTCTGATCCTATCATGACAAGCCAGGAGATCAGTAGATTCAATTTGGTAGCGATATTGCATGATGATTGACAACAGTCACTAGTGGCTGATAGCAAAAACCAAGAAAAATATAGATCCTTGTTTGCTTTGTCATTTATCAGTTAACTTTCTATAGCCCTCCTGTAAGAAACATTGCTAAAAGGACTCAGAAGCACTAACCAAAAAAGACGATGCTGTCATTTGTTACCAACTTGATGGTTTGGACATAATATCTAAATAAGCCACTAAAAAGGAGTAAGCTCAAACACTGAAATAAAAAATAAAAGCAAGGGAGTTATAATGCTAGTATAAAATCATCTTTCTAAACACTAACACTGAACATTTCAAAATGCAAATAAGACTTCTGACAGTTATTCTGTGACACCACGTGCCCATCATGGCAAATGCATACACACAAACACACACACATGCACACACATGTATACACACACACACACAAAATAAAATCTGTGTGTAGAAACATGAGAAAATTAAAAGTCTTGCTTGGAATTTAAGTTAACCAAAAGAAGATATATATATATATATTATATATTTTTAAGTAGACACACACACACACACACACACACACACACACACACACATATATATATATATATATATATATATATATATATATATATATATATGTAGAACATGGTCTAGAGAGATGGCTCAGTGTCAAGAGCACATATTCTTTCAGAAGACTTGAGCTCAATTCTCAGATTCCACGTATCAGATCACAACCACCTGTAACTCCAATACCACAAGATTAAAAAAGTCCTCTCCCAGAGTCCTTAAGCATCAGTCATTCAATTGGTACACATACATAAAATTTAAAAAGTCTCCTCTCCCAAGCTACAAAACATTGTTAGGAGAAATCAAAGAGGACTTTAGACAATAAAAAAAAGATAGAAAGACAGAGAGAGATAGAGAATATTCATGGTATAAAAGGCTGAGCATGGTAAGAATTTTTCTCACATTTTTCTCCCAAAGGTAAGGATATCCCCATTCCATGGTTACATTTGGTTATTAGTAGCAAAATCAATAAATGTTATAGAAACTGATTGTCTTCCAAAGGTAAAACATAACTGACAAAATTCTATTCATTCTGTTTAAATGACTTTAATTCAAGATTATTTAAATATATTTCCCACGTGGGAAAAAGGTAGTGTTTTGTTGTTGTTGCTGTTTTGTTGTTTTTTTTTGTTGTTGTTGTTGTTTGTTACCAGGAAACAATTATCTACACAATCAAGGATAGGCTGAGGTTCAGGTCAGTGGTAGAATACTCACCTAGCATACACAAGAACTTGGGTTTGATTCAGCAATCGAGAACGAAGTAAACACTAATTAAAAGAAGAAATCAAGAGCAGTAACCTAACCACAAAAGCAGGAAATGATCTGCAGTCAATGACAACATCTAGTTGGCTATGAATAGAACTGCCAAGGAAAATAATAAAAAAACCACCAATGATATATCACAACATTTTAAGACATCTCAGAATTATGGCACACTTTTGATATACTGACAAGTCAAAAATGTATAAGAAATTCAAAGGCTTTATAGTAATTTCATAGAAGAGGAAAATTAAAAGACTCAAGGCAGAGTTCGTGAACAGTTTAAAAAGAGGTACAACAGAAATGAAAAATAATTTCAAAGGTTCTTTGGAAAGCTTCTGAGGTGCCTCAGAAATAAGAGGAAAGACAACCTTTAAGAATGTGCTGCTACGGTATATACTCACTTATAGGTGGATACTAGACCTACAATATAGGATAAACATACTAAAATCTGTACACCTAACGAAGCTAAGCAAGAAGGTGGACCCTGGGTAAGATGATCAATCCTCACTCAGAAAGACAAACTGGGTGGACACTGGAAGAGGGAGAAAACAGGAAACAAGACAGGAGCATACCACAGAGGACCTCTGAAAGACTCTACCCATTAGTGTATCAAAGCAAATGCTGAGACTCAAAACCAAACTTTGGACAGAGTGCAGGGAATCCTATGAAAGAAAGGGGATATAGTAAGACCTGGAGAGGACAGGAGCTCCACAAGGAGAGCAATAGAAGCGAAATATCTATATCTAGGTACAGGGATCTTTCTGAGACTGATTCTCCAACCAAGGACCATGCATGGATATAACCTAGAACTCCTGCTCAGACATAGCCAATGGCAGCTCAGTATCCAATTGGGTACCTTAGTAAGGGGAACAGAGACTGTCTCTGACATGAACTCAGTGGAGGGCTCTTTGACCACCACCACCCCTGATGGGGTAGCAGCCTTGCCAGGCCACAGAGGAGGACAATGAAGCTAATACTGTTGAGACCCTCTAAGCTAGGGTCAGAGGGAAGAGGACTAGGACCTCCCTTATCAGTGGACTTGGAGATGGGCATGGAAGGAGATGAGCGAGAGAGGATGGGATTAGGAAGGAATGAGGGAGGAGAGCTACATCTGGGAAACCAAGTGAATAAACTGTAATTAATATAAAAATAAAAATTTAATAAAAATTATTATAATAAAAACATGAAAAAAGAATGTGCTGCTAAAATCACTATTTAGCTACATGAAAAATCACTCTGCCTTGTACATCACACAGTATACAACAAACACTTTAAACTGGCAACACAAACAAGGGCATAGAAAGACTGGATTTTAGATAGAAGCATGATTAACAATTTTTGTGGCCTGAAATAAGTACTATTTCTTAACCATAATAGTAAACATCAATGAAAAAGTTCATGAATTGCATCATTAAAATTAAATAGACCCTTTGAGCAGCACTGCAAGAAATGAGAAGGATAGAATGAAGAGTTTGTGAAATTCATCTTGGTGTAACACTTGACACATTCCTAGCATCACCTCCATAGTATATGTGTATAAGCTCAGGAAGTAAATCTATTTATGCACTAAGCATGCTTATGAACGTAACACATAGGCAAAACGTCCAGTATCCAATTAAAGAAGGAAAATCTGAGCAGACACTTCAAAAACTAGATTCTCCAAAAGCACATGGCATAATGTTCCAATTAGTTATTCATCAAGGAAAACTAAAATGAGCCCCAGGATGACACCCCATACTCGCTAGATTGCTCATGACTAATACTTCTAATTATTAGCAAAGATGTGAAGCAAATAAGATACCCATGTTTTTTCTGATTTGGATTCAAAATTGTACAAGCATTCTGTAAAACACTGGTACTTTTTTGCAAAGCATAACATGTGCTTATAACACAGATCTGTAATTTCACTCTTAGCAGTGTTCCCAAGAAATATGAGACATATTTGCAAAAGTTCCCCAAAATAGGTGTCTCCTGTGCTGGAATAGACTTATATGTTCATGAATAATATGGTAAATTTTAAAATGCGTAGCATATTCATGAAGTAGGATAAATCTCAGCAGTGAAAGGAAAGAGATGAGTAAGGCAGTTGTCTCCTATGATCTCCATAATGCATTTCAAATTCTATAGCTGCAGCCCGTGGGCAGGGCCTACTCTAACTGTTTCTCTACATATATACTTTCTATTAATAAATATTACACAGCCAGGGGTGAATAATAACCAAAAATGACACAAAATTATTATTAAAACGTACTTGATATGGTATGATTTTTGAAATATCTCCCACAGATCAAGTGTTGAACACTATTTTGGGAAGTGGCAGAAACTTCTGGGTTTAGGATCCAGCTAGAAAAAGAAAGGCGTGTTGCTTTTCGCCCCTTCCTTTCTCTGTGCTTTCTGGGGTGAACAAACACCTTCTTGGCACTGCTCCCATGATTTTCAGCTTTATTCAAGACCACACTAATATAGTCCATTGAGCAAAAACAGATAAGACCACTCTGGTGGGAGCAGTGTGTCTCGGTGAGATGGTGTGACAAATCAGAGAAAATAGGGGACCATCTTGTTTTTATTTTTAGCAACCATCTTGTGGGAATTAATCAGTCTCACAAAAACTATCTTGGTCCTTTTCAGAAGCTGCACTCTCATAGACATGGGAGTTTTCACTGTTCTCTGCTCTATAAAGGTCACACAAGCTCTTAGGGATTCCACACTGGAGATATAACTGGCAGAACAGAATGCCCTGGGCAGGAACAAACTACACAACCCTTATTCTGTCTACACAACAATGCTTAGTATATTGATGGGTTTCCTTTTCCTACCTGGAATAACAATGCTTAGTATATTGATGGGTTTCCTTTTCCTACCTGGAATACTTTTTGGTAACTGAAAACATTAACTTTTGGTGTATGCGTATGCGTATGCGTATGCGAATTTGTGTGCTAAGCTGGGTCTGTGTAGACCAGAAGACTACTTTGCGGAGTCAGTTCTCTTTTTACTATATCGTTATGGGAGATCAAATTTAAGTTTTAAGGCTTGGTGACAAAGGCCTTCACCATTGAACCATCTCATTGGCCCCTCATCTGAAATATTCTTACCTGTGGAATTTCTTTTTGGCTAGAAGTACCTCCTGTTTTTCTTTTGGAAGCTCAGTAGGAGGGATCTATTATTCATGTTTCACTAGTGTACTTTCATTTCATTGTGATTATAGAGGTTTTTATACACACAGTATTTAAAATGGAAGACAATTAAAAACAAGAAAGAGCGGTATTGTTAATGTAGGTTTTACTTATCTTGCTATCCTTAGTCATAGCAAAATGCCCAAGAGAGCATTAAATGCATATTATTAAATTACTCTTTGAAAAACATACAATGAATTTATATTTTTGCAACATCTATAAAATAGATGTATATCTATCTTAGTGATCTGTAGCAATTCAACTCACTAAATACATCTGATCACCTACTATGTGGCAGCTAAATATTGGAAGTAGACAAAGTAACTAGAGAATTGCTTTCCATAATATACTCTAAATCTGGTAAAAGGATGACATTTGAATTAGTAATTAAAATAAATGTGTTAAATGTCATAATGTAGTCATGAACAAAATGTTATAGAAATGCAAATTAAGGAGAAAATTATTCTGCTCAGTGGGGCTTCCCCTAAAGAGCATTTTAATGTAACCTCATGAATAAGGAATGGTTGTTTTATTAAGTACTGAAAAATTACCTCAGAGTATCGAGTATCCATCCCTAGGACTACTTTCAGAACCTGCAGGTCATTGGTCTTGATCTGAGCTCACCCCACCTTGGGCACACTGTGAACCAGCCTTCACTCCTCTTGCACACATTGACTCCCCTCCTGTATGGGTCGGTGAAGGATGCCCAAATGACAATTCTAACCCTCTGTATTTTAGCCTTATAGTCCTCACTGTTAGGCAGCTAGACAGGCATTGGGAATTTTTGAGGCTATTGAGGATAAACTCCTTCCCTATGATCATCTTTGGACCCTACCTCTCAATTCCCTGGCTACACTAGGAAGGAAAGCAATGCCTTTCCTCTTTTTTTGGTAATTTTTAATTTTATTTTTATTAATTACAGTTTATTCACTTTGTAACTCAGCTGTAACCCCCTCCCCCAGCCCCTCCTAATCCTACTCTCCCTCCCTCTTCTTCTCCTATACACCTCCCCTAGTAGGTACTCCTCTCTTTCCATCTGACCCTAGTCTATCAGGTCTCATCAGAACTGGCTTTGTCTTCCTCTGTGGGCTGGTAAAGCTGCTTCCTCCTCAAGTGGAGGTGATCAAAGAGACAGCTCATGAGTTCATGTCAGAGATGGTCCCTGTTCCTATTATTAGAGAATTCTCTTGGACACTGAGCTGCCATGGGCTAAGATCCCAGTAAGATGCTCAATCCTCATTCAGAAAGGCAAATGAGATGGACATCAGAATAGGTAGAAAACAGGGAACAGGACAGGAACCTATCACAGAGGGCCTCTGAAAGACTACCAAGCAGGGTATAAAAGCAGATGCTGAGATTCCCAGCCAAATTTTTTGCAGAGTGCAGGGAATCTTATGAAAGAAGGGGGAGATAGAAATAACTGGAGGGAACAGGAGCTCCACAATGGAAGCAACAGAACCAAAAATAATCTGGGCACAAGCGTCTTTTCTGAGACTGATACTCCAAAAAAGGACCATGTGTGGAGATAACTTAGAACACCTTTCCTCTCTTAAAGGTTTAAAATAGCATATGAAAAGGAGGAGATAAAAGGGTTTTGCTGAGATCATTCAAGAAAAAGCTACTTGCCCCTGTTGGAAAGAATAAAGTCAAAACTCTCTGAGTTCTCATCTGGCCCTGAGTTAGAATATCGCATGCGGTGCCTGTTATGAGAAAATACACTTTCACTCCACAGGAGTCTTTCTCCACATGTACTTGGTTGCAGACCTTTACCGCTAAGGCAGTCTATTATTTGCATTTTAACTCAAAAGTGGTAATTTGTACCTTTCTTCTACATCTTCTTAAAATACCAGACCCAATCCTAAACATCCTTTCCCAGGCATTCTGGACATTCTCGTTCTCTATCTGAGACTTCAACCCTTCTCACCATGTAACTGTTGCTTGCCTCCATTTCTGAATCTGACTAATATTCTGAACCATAATTTAAAAAGCATGGATCTCACTCTTTCACTTTTCTACCACATCCAAGCAACTGCTGAGATTTACACTTATCCATTCTGTGATTTCTCTCTTAAACTCTGATACAATGCTTTTCAAGTTTCCTTCTGAGTCTGTTCTAAAATCTTTTATCAAGAGCTTAAGAACTTACAAAGGAGAACCCTAATTCCTTGGGAAGTGCTGCCATCACCACTCTGAGAGTACTAGTTCACAAATCATTAGGCACTACCCCACTACCAGGTTGCTTGCACACCTGTGATGTCATCATTGGTCTCCACCAGGGGACTGGGCTAAAAGGACACCCACCTCTTCTTTTGTTCTGTTTTCTTGCTCTCTCTGCTTTTGTTTCTCTGTCCGGGGCACCCCTCTCTCCATCTTTGTCCCTCTGTCTCTCTCTGTCTTTGCCCTCATTACCCACTGATGCCTTAACTCTTTTCTGCTTCCCTTCCCCCAAATAAATATCTTTTATACCAGATCTGTCATACGCGTGGCTTTTTAAATATATCATAACTTTTGGTGCTGTGACCCTGATATAGACTCTTCCAGCTGCCATTCTGTAGTGGCCCACCACACTGTCTTACCTCCCAGCCATTCGGATCTGCCGGCTATGGCAGATTTGCTCTCTCTCAACTCTATACCTATTTTCAAGCCTATGGCACATTGGACACTTGGCTGAGCACACAGGCTGTCGCTTCTGCCATCACTGGACAGAGCCAGAAAGCAACAGGTGAGGTTGGCAAAGCTCCTTCCAGATCACTCCCTCACAGGCTTTGTAATTTAAATATACAGCAGTCAGAGCCTATGGGCCTTCTGACACTGACTGTAGCCTGCCTCAGCCTTGCCTGAAGGTACTGGCACAACCTTCTGCCCCGCTGTTCAAGGCTTCGGACCCACGGAGTGTGCTGCCTTGGGCTCAGATAAGCTTGGGGTACATCTCCTGTTACCACCTGCTTCTAAACCATGGCTGTTAGGCAAGCAATTGACTGGGACTGGGTTTTCTAATTGCCCTATGCTTCAGACGTCTTTAAGCCACCTAAGGCCCATCCGACAAGGTTTTTAAATATCCTGCTTCATTTCGGCTGCTCCAGCTCCCTCAGGAACAGAGGCAGGTTTTGCAGTTTAGCTGATGTCTGAGTGACTGTGCAAGCATGGACAGTTTTAAATCGATGCAACCTGGTCTTGCTGTGCTGCAGTGGTTACTCGAATCCCCACACTGATTTTGGCCCCATGTGCTGGGGCCTCCTGATGCTATTGATAGATGCTGGCCTCTCCTCCACTCCTGAAGGACTCCAAGTCTGCTTTATTTATTTATTTAATTTATTTATCTATTGTAATTTATTCATTTTGTATCCCCACTGTAGACCCTCCCTTGTCTCCTAGTCCCAAACACCCTCCCTCTTCTCCCCCTATGCCGTTTCCCTGTCCCCTAATAGGAGAAATCAATCTGATGCTTTATCGGAAAATTAGGGATAGTACTACCTCAAGATCCAGCTCTACTATCCCGGGGCATATACCCAAAAGATGCCCCACCATTCAGTAAGGACATTTGCACAACTATGTTCATAGTAGCTTTATTTGTAATAGCTAGAATCTCCAAACAACCTAGGTGTCCCCCAACTGAGGAATGGATACCAAAATTGTGGTACATTTACACTATGGAATATTATTCAGCAATTAAAAACAAGGAAATCATGAAATTTGTAGGCAAATGGAGAGGGAACTAGAAAAGACCATTCTGAGTGAGGTAACCCAGAAGCAGAAAGACACATATGGAATGTACTCAATATATGCAGATATTAGCCATATAATATAGGATAAACATTCTAAAATCTATACTCCTAAAGAAGCTCGACAACAAGCAAAACCCAAGAGGATTGACCCTATGCTCAATCCTCCTTCAGAAGGGCAAACAGGATAGACATCCAAAGTAGGAGATTACAGGAAACAGGACAGGATCTTTCCATAGAGGGCCTCTGAAAGACTCTACTGATCAAGGTATTGAAGCAGATGCTGATACTCATACCCAAATTTTGGGCAGAATACATGGAATTTTATAAAATAAGGGGAAGATGGAAAAACTTGGAGGGGACAGGAGCTCCACAAGGAGAGCAACAGAACCAAAATATCTGGGAACAGGACTGTTTTCTGAGACTGATATTCCATCAGTGAACATGCATGGAGATAACCTAGAACCCCTGCACAGATGTAGCCCATGGCAGCTCAGTGTCCAAGTGGGCCCTGGGAGCAGTGCAGAGAGTGACACAAAAGACCATGCTTGGAGAGGTCCTAAAACCCCACCCAAAATGTAGCACATAGATTCAGTCTCCAAGTGGATTCCCTAGTAAGGAGAACAGGGGTTGTCTCTGGCATGAACTCAGTGGCAGGCTCTCTGGTCACTTCCCCCTGGGGGTGCAGCCTTGTCAGGCCACAGAGGAAGACAATGCAGCCAGTCCTGATGAGACCTGATCAACTAGGGTCAGGTCTCAGATGGAAGGAGAGGAGTACCTCCCTTATCAGTGGACTCGGGGAGGGGCATAGAGAGAGAAGAGGGAGGGAGGGTGGGATTGGGCAGAGATGAGGGAGGGGGCCACAGCTGGGATACAAAGTGAATAAATTGTAATAAATAATAATAAGAATAATTATAAAGAAATAAAAATTCAAACACAAAAAGAAAGGAAGGAAGGAAGGAAGGAAGGAAGGAAGGAAGGAAGGAAGGAAGGAAGAAAATGGGAGAGAAGAAAGAAAGAAATTGGGAGAGATAAAAACTGAAGTTCCTCTACAGGAAAAGAACAATTAGAGTCTGAGAAAAGTGGAACAACACAGAAAATACATCTTAATGTCTCCTCATTGCTGAAGGAAAAGAAAAGACTCAAACATCTTTTAGTTTCCTGACTTAACAAAATATCCTTCTGTCTCAGGTAAAGGACCTATTGACTTCAATGAAAAATTGGGGTTTGGAAGGGCCCAGGAAGCCTTCCCAACTTATGTGTGGGTGGGTAGGTTCCCAAAGCCCCAGACCCTGACAGCTAGGAACTAGTTTATCATCAGATAAACTAGGAGGACTCTTGCAGTTAGTGAATTCACTGAAAATGTTTTCAAAGTCTGAGACTATATACTGAAAGGAGCAGTCATTATCTCCTGATCCTGATATGAGCTCTGTTGTTTCTTGATGCCTTAAGGACTTGGAGCTATGGGTTAAAGTCTACATTTTGGGTGTTGTTTCTATGTTTAATCCTTGATTTTCAACAGTTTCCCCCTTGTCATTGTTATCAAATCAGAATGTGGCTGCAATGTCTTTTGTGTGCTGTTTATATCCTACTTCATTTATTTACTCTATTTGTTGATGTAAAGTGACTTCTTTAATGGCTTAAATCTCTGCTTTATTTTTGCTTGCTGTGTGTCTTTTTGGTCATGCAATATGTCTTCTAAATTGTTTACCTAAGGTGGTAATTTTATTTAGAATCATTTATTGAAGTGTGAATATATGATAAAAAAAATCAATGACTTTATCTAATGGTGGTATTTGTTTTGGAAGATTTTACTCAGTGTGAGTCATCATCTGTACTTATTTAGTTTTTCGAGCTTTTAGGCAAAATATTATCTATTTGAGATATTTACAAACTTGAATCTACAAACAATATAAACTAAATTCAATCTAGTACTTTTTTATGAACTGAAAGTATTTTTTTACAGTTTTAAAAAGTTACCTTCACCAATAAGAGAACAGAAAAAGATATTTCACAGACAATATGTAACACACATAAGTTTGAATATTCATAATTTCATCCTGCATAAATGTTTGCCAAACTCCAAGCTTGCTTGCTTGCTTTTTTTGTTTGTTTAGTTTTTTAGACAAGATTTCTCTGTGTAGATTTGGCTGTCCTGGACTCACTCTGTAGACCAGGCTTGCCTGAAACTCACAGAGATCCACCTGCCTCTGGCTCCTGAGTGCTGGGATTAAAGGCATGTATGACCATACCCAGCTAATTTATTTTATTTTAGAACACAAATTCTCTGCTCCAACTCACCTACACTAACTAATTGCTGCCATACTGACTCTTAGTGATGGTGGGTGGGGTTCCATTCCCATTGGCTGCTCAGTATCCTCCCTAGTAAGGGGAACATGGACTGTCTCTGACTTGAACTTAGTGGCTAGCTCTTTGATCACCTCCTCCTTTTGGAATGCAGCGTTGCCAGGCCGCAGAGGAAAATGATTCAGCTATTCCTGATGAGACCTGCTATGCTAGAGTCAAATGTGCTTTCTAAACACTGGCTCCCCAAATATCTGATCTCTAAGGACCTACCTCCCAGATTTTTAAAATGTTTTCTTCCTAAATTTTGTGCATTCCATTCTTTAGAAAATAATTTAAAATTATGCTGTAAATTCTTATCTAACAATTTATACAATTTGCTCATTGGGTTTACATTTATAAGACTTCTTACTCATAATTAACTGTTTATTATTTTATCTTCTTTTAGACTAACAAAGCAATAAGTCTCACTTTAAGTAGGTATGAATATATATGTATATATATTCAAAGTTATATTTTCACAACATGCTATATATATATGTGTGTGTGTGTGTGTGTGTGTGTGTGTGTGTGTGTGATTCAACCCTGGTTTAAAATATTTTTATATGATGTTAAAATTTCAAGGTTATAAAAGTATTCAGATTAACAAGCTAATTTAAAATGTATGCCCAACTGCCTGTGTCTTTGCCAGATTCTATATGAATCAATGAATGAATGTTGTTTTTTCCAACACAAGCTGCCTGTAATGCTGGGTTACCAGTAGGCTTTCTGGCTAATTAATTTGGTATAATATCATTCAAATGTAATTTAAACTCTTAAGACTGTTGCACTACATTGCTAATTCTAAAACTCATAATTGGGAGTTACTATGTAAAAGTTTTTGCCTAGATAAACTATATGATACAATGTTAAAACTTGGTCATTATGCCATATCATCACTCTCAAAAATGTTAAAATATATTTGGTCTTGCTTTCTAAATATGGTAATATTATTAAACTATAATATAGCTTTAGACTTTTATCAGCTATAGACATTTTATAAACTAAATAATTCAGGAAACTCTTACGCTCTTGCTTTATGTTTATGATTTTTTTAAGGTTCCAACTTAATGGGTATAGAATCTAAAGGCCTACTCTTTAATTGATAATTAACAAATATAAGTTAATAGACAGGGGTCTAGCCTAAGTCAACTCTGCCTGGTAACTGTTTCAAATGCAGCAAAAAAGAAGTGCTGGTCCGGCAGCTGTCTCAACAAGACACACCCTGACTGCTGACAGACTGGACTCTGCAAGTCAAAACGCTTCCTTGCAGTCTTATTCTCTGTGCCAGCCATGGAAGCTCAACCAGCACAAGCACCTTAGACAGTTCCAGCCTTTGAGCTCCTTGGCCTGGTGGAGGACAAAAGGCACCCAGATTTAGCAAACTCCACCAGCCTCACTGAGCCCAGAGTAATTCTGCAGGTCTGTTTTAACCATGCACTCGGGCCCATGGTCATATTGCCACACTCTGTCATGAGAGGTTTCACATGTCTTCACAGTCTTCTTCATATGTTGAGAACCAGGCCTTAATCCACACTATTAGATCTGATACTCTCAGGTCCATGTACAGTCTACCTTGTTAGGGATAATAAATGCTCACAGCAGTCTCATCTATGTCTCATAGTAAATTAAAAAAAAAAAAGAAGTTTGTTTTATTTGTTATGAAGCTTCTAAGAAAATGTTGTTTGAGGGTCTACAAAGGTTTCTAATGTCATTACATGCAAATTATGGAGGTTGAAAAGTCTAAGGTGATTTAAGAAAATGATTTTTGAGGGTCTAAGAAGGTGTTTTAAGGTTGAGAGATGCAATTTATGAATGTTGGAAGGTCTAAGGTGACTTAAGGTATCCTAAATAAGTAAAAGTACTCCATATTTCCTCCTGTTACTATGTACTATTGTATTGACTGTCCAGAACTTTGACATTTATCACTAGGTCTCTGATTTATTAATCTAACTCTGATATAAACTTTCCACTATATGATCGACTATCATGCTCTCAAGCTTAAGATTTTAAATTTCTTTTGGTTTTGTCTTTTAAGTACAGAGTTAAAAATTTGTTTCTCATTATGCCAGACTTATGTACATCCACTTTTCTGGATAAAGAAGAAAAGCCTCCCTTCCATAATGTGTAATCATACTAAAAGTTAAGATCAAGTAAGCTTTTGTACCTTCTACTTCACAGAAGGCATCTACCTTTCCAGAGCTCACCTTAAAGAATGTTTATCCTGTCAACCCAAAACTCTATATCTACTGCCTTTTTTACAATTTATATTTCACTACAGATTACAGTGGTGATGCTAACATGCCTAAAGTTTTATCTCCATTGTAAAATTAAAAAAAAAAAAAAAGGATTCTTATAATCTACAAAAAAATAATCCACCTAAATCCACCTCTCAGGTCATTTGGGCTCCAGATAAGTCCTACGCTTTTTCTCTATCTCAAAAGATGGGATTTCCCTCCCACCCCCCGCTCTTTCTCTGGTTTTGGTTCTCTTCTGCCCTGGCTACCTGATCTCTACATCCATATATCTAAAACCAGGGGACTGTTAAGTTCTCCTTCATGGTTGTCATAATGTTCCCCTTTGTCTTCGTTGATTATCCTGCCTCTCTCTGGGTTCATCTAGGGAACAAAGGCATCCATAATCACAGTCTTCAAGGTTACAGTTAGTCGTTCTCACTACAGACACCTTCCCTGGGGTGAATAATCTTTTTGTTTTTACCAGCATGATTTTCTGGCTTTCCTTTTGTTGCAAGTTCTGTCTCCTGGCATCTGCCACATGGCCCCTGGCAAAGGTCATGTCTACCTGCTTTGCCAGCTTGCACTATCGAGTTTCTGGTTCTCCTATACTTTGTGGGGATGCTCCAAAGTCTGGCAGAACTGATTTACTGTTCTCTCTTCACTCATCTAAATCACATCTTCCAATGTACCCCCAAGCTCTCCTCTTCAGTGTCTCCTAAGTAATTTCAGATTTCTGTACGTAGTGCCTGATTTAAGGGCCTATATTGCTACATGCTTCTGTAACCAAATTTGGCCTCAGTATTCCTTAGATGACAAATACAGAATAAGACCTTTATAGTGTCTGCCAGCAACAGGTAAATGGAACTTCCCTATGTTCAAGATTCTTCTCTTTTTGCTTCAAACCTTCCATCTCTGCTCACTCTCCCAAGAATTTCAAATATACACCTAAAAGAAAATTTCTCAGTAGCCCACTTAACTTTGCCTTCAGCCCATATATATGTTTCAGTATCCTGCCAGACCCGGGTGTTTCCTACATCCATGACAGCGCCAAAGCAGCTACCCACAGGGGTTCTACTTTAACCTCACAGACTGCTTTCACTCTCAGCCACAAATGTTCTCAGATCCTGGACACCAAATATAATAGCCTGTTCTTCCTGGGCTTGTTTAACATTTCAGCCTTTTGATCTCCCTGTCACCACCCCAGTGTCAGCAGGAAGTAGCCAGAGAAGATTCTTCACCTGTTATGCATTTATTACCAACAAAATGCAGAAATGGTGTGCTTCAGGCCCAGGACAAACAGCTCCAAGCATTCCTCATCTCTGTCTACTGCTGGGCAAAGCTAACAAACCACACCCTCTATGTTTTAGGGCAGGGGCTTCCCTTCCTCCTTACCATGTAATCTGGACATTTTGGTGCTCTTACATTTTTTTTCTCTCTTACTCCATTGCATGGTAATGAAGAGCTGCGTCCAATAAACCTTACTTGCTTTGCATGAGAAGCAATCCAGTGTCCTCATTCCCACCTTGCCACACCTCCATATCTCCCCACTCTTTTTAATTATAGATAAAAGGAAGAATTTTAGTTCAGAAATCTTCATGCACTAGCCCACAGCCAGGTTGCTTAGGTACCTGAGATGTCATCATTGGTAGCTGCTGTCCGGGGACTGGGATGAAAGGACCCCTGCCTCTTTGTTCTTTTGCTCTCTCCACTTTTGTTTCCATGTCAGGTCACCCCCGCCCCCTCTGTCTCTCTGTCTCTCTCTGTCTCTATCCTCATTGCTCACTCAGGCCCTGCTTCTCTTCCCCCAAATAAATATCTTTCATTTCAAGATCTGTCATTTGCATTACATATTTTTAAATATATCAAAATTTTAAATATATCAAATTTTTTTATTTATTTAAATATATTTATTTAAATATATCAAAACATAGAGGCTTCCCATTTCTTCATCTTTGAACTAAATGGATAGATTAAAACTTTACTAACCTTTATGAGTATTTATTAGAAGTGATTAGTAAGAGTAAAATAGAGATATAAAGTTGTATATGAATTATACATGAGTAAGAAAAACCAGCCAGGACCAGTAGTGTGCATTTATAACCCTAGCATTCAGAGGTCAGAGGCTAGATGATACAAGTTTAAGGGTTATATGGAACTTGTCTCAGAAAACAATAAAAAAATAAAACCAACAATAAACAAAATGAAAAACAATCGCATAAACTTGTATGTTTTAGTACGTTTTACTTTTCTATAACAAGAGCCTAGGAATTTTTTTAAGTGTATTTGGCCCATAATTTTGGTGTCTAGAATGTTTAAAAATCATGATGTGGTCAGGTGAGAATCTCCTGACATATTTATTTATTTATTACAATTTATTCACTTTGTATCCCTGCTACAGCCCCCTCTCTAGTCTCCTCTCCACCCACCCTCCTTCTTTTCCCCCTATGCTTTTTCCTTAGTCCCCTGATAAGAGGGGACCTCTTCCCTTTCCAGCTGACCCTAGCTTATCAGGTCTCATCATAGCTGCTTGCATCATCTTCCTCTGTGGCCTGGCAAGGCTGCGCCCCCCCCCCCCCCCGCCCCCAGGAGGAGGTGTTTAAAGAGGCAGCCACTGAGTTCATATCAGAGACAGCCCCTGTACCCTTTACTAGGAAACCAACTTAGAAACTGAACAGCCTATGGGCTTCCTCTGGACAAGGGTTGTAGGTCCCCTCCATGCATGGTCCTTGGTTGGAGTATCAGTCTCTGCAGAGCCCATGGGCCCAGGTTTTCTTGGCTCTATTGTTCTCATTGTGAAGTTCCTGTCCCCTCCAGGTCATAATATACCTGTCTTCTTCCATAAGGTTTCCAGCACTGTGCCTAGAGTTTTGCTATGACTCTCAGTATATTCTTCAATACTCTGGTGGGTAGAGTCTTTCAGAGGTCCTCTGTGTAAGGTTCCCGTCCTGTTCCTTGTCTTCTTCTACCTCTGATGTCTATCCTATTTGCCCTTCTGAATGAGGATTAAGCATCTTCCCTAGGCTCCTCCTTATGGTAGTACAAAGGAAACCAGCTGCACACGAAGGCAATGAGAATCTGGCAAGGGCCTCACTCTACAGCAACCCAGTCACAGGAGATGATATCTGCTTCAAGGAGACAACAATAATAATTTTTAAGGATAGAGCCCCCTCTGACCTCATCAACCTGAGCCCTAATAAATCTGTGCCCCACCATGGGGAAATTTTATAGGACACAAACATTTGGAAGCTATCAAACAATATTCAAACTGTAGCATCAAAAACAAAACACAGCAAGATATGAAAGAAGTCAGATATTGAGAGTAACAAAATATTTTCCTTCATATTAACCCTTATCAAACTTATTTGTAAAATATTAAATCTCATATAATAGTCTTAGGAAAAAAATTATGTGCTCTGATATTCTAAAAATTTGTTTTCATGTGGTTGTTTTACAAACATGAAAAACAAGATATGACAAATCTCTAAATTCCAGTCTTCCCTCCTACCACCCACCTTCCATTAGGAATTCCTAATCCCCAATTCAGTTTGTTAAAAAATGGGAAGGAAAGGAGAAAAACTCATCGACTGCAGCTCTTTCCTGCCTGGCACATATACAACAAAATAAATAAATCAGGCTTGAAACTGGCCCCATTTGTCCTAAATCTTTACCTGGTGGGAATTCCTTTCTTCCTCTCTGAATACATATTCCATTTAGAATGGGTCTCAGCAGGGTCAGGCTCAGTGTGGTAATGACACGCTAGCAGATCTTAATCTTCAGTGCTTGCCTTCGCTTGTCCCTGCCTTCACCCTGGGGAATTTATTCCATGCACTTCTTAGACAGGCATCACAATGCCCTTGGACTGCAGTATGTAGTCAATGCTTCCACACACTCATTTATGCACAGCTTGCTCGAAGAAAAACTCACTGAGATATTTTGAGAAAGAAATGGAGACAAGAACAACAAGCAGGAAATTTTTCTACAAATGCACCCCTGAAGCCTGAAGGGAATTCTATCCATTTACAAAGTAGAAACAGGTTGTCTAGCTCTTTAGAAAACTAACAGGTGTTTTCCCAGGTTAGATGAATGGGGAGGCACAATGAATTCATAAAAGCAATAAAAACTTAAATGTTCTATGTTGCCCTCCTTCAGCCAGCTTGATAAAGTGCTGGTTTCTCTTCTCACCACTTCCCTGTCACAGCAGAAATCTAAGATAAATTCACAGAGTGGCACAGCCTTCCTCAGCAATAATCCCATTATCACAGATGATGATCCACTAGGATGGGCCCCTGAAGGAATAGCTTCCACCCCTATGCTTTTGTGGCTACCACCAGCCCCGAGTGGATGGGCTCAGGGTTCCTGCTTGATTAAGACAACTACAGAGAACAGTTCCATGACTGGCTTCATGCTATGATATTCTATTATTTGAGATCCATTGACTGATCTGTACCTTCTTCTGCAGACACTGCTTTCCTGCTCTTGGATTAAGAAAGGAAATATGACTAGGAGAACTTGAAAAACCCTTGTCACAAACCTGGCTGGGAATGTTCATTCATATTGTTTTGTTCATTCACTAACTCTAGGGATTCCCCTCCATTTCTAAAGTTCCCCCTGCTCTCTAGATGTTATGAGACCATGTGAGACCCCTGAGAGGCAGTTCCTTCTTCCCTGTCTATGAATGTGTCAGTATTACATTCTGTGCCTGGAATAGTTCTCAGAGCAGAAAACAGAAGGAGGAAGTAGACTAAGTCCTCATAGTTAGTGGAAGAAAGATGTGAAAGACGCAAAAGGAAGAGGGTCCAATGGTAGCTCTGCTTTTGCTTCAGCTTTCATTAAAACAGGTATTATCAAATTTCCAAACTTTATCCATTCTTACACTTTATATTAATTTGATAAACATTACTTAACATAGTAATTTCCTATTTCAATTTATTATTAAAAATTTATCATTTTCATCTAGAAATTTGACCTTTAGTTAAAAAAAAGTCTCCTTTCACATAGCTGCAATTTTCCTTTTAAATACTATTCCATACTTTATTGCTTTGTCACATGTCATGTTTTGGGTGGTTCAATGTTCCCCTGAAATCAACCAAGAAACATTCTTTTCCATGTACTTTGAATGTATGCAAAAGTTTTGGCACCTTTACTTTTAAATTGTAAGCATTTATTTCTTTAAAATAATAATTTGAACTAGCCTAACAAAACAAAACAATGCCTACCCACCACCGGGAACACACGCTGATAACTGAAATGAGTAAAATTACCTTCTATGGAGTAACAGAAGGGTATAAGAAAAAAACAACGGAGAATGGCTATGATCAAAATATAGTATAATCTATGAAATTGTCAAAAAACAAATAAAAATGTTAAAATGAACAGGAGCAATAACTCTGAAAAATATTACTTTCATGGATTCCTGATAAATTTTAAAGCATAAAGGAATGTGAACCATTGATTATTCACTCCTTTTCTTTTTACATATACAAGTTCTAGATAAATAAGACATTAATGCCCAGAGGGATTAAGAACTAAAACACAGAATTGTCAGATGTGAGTGATGCATGGGATGAAGCTTCAGCTTTTTTTTTCTTTGAAGTTTAATTTTTTATTAATTTATTCATTTTATATCCCAAATGCAGCCCCTCCCTCCTCTCATCCGGATCCCACCCTCCCTCCCACTTCCCTCCTAACCCCATCTCCTTTATCCTAGTCCTCAGAAATTGGAAGCCCTCCTCCCTTTCCAACTGACTCCAGGCAATCAAGTCTCTTAGGGACTGCCTGCATCCTCTTCCTCTGAGACCTGGTATGGCCACCTCACCTGGGAAAAGTGATGTAAGAACAGGCAACCAAGTTCTTGACAGAGGCAGCCCTTGCTCCCCTTACTCAGGAACCCACATGGAGACTGAGTTGCTTATCAGCTACATCTGAGAAGGGGGTCTAGGTCCTCTCCAGGTATGGTCCTTTGTTGGTGTGTCAGTCTCCACAGGCCCCCCTGGACCCATATTTGTTGGCTATGTTGGTCTCCTTGCAGAGCTCCTGTCCCTTCCAGTTCCTTCTATCCCTACACTCTTTCATAAGGTTCTCTGAACTCTGCCCAAAGTTTGGCTGCAAGTTTCAGCATCTGTTTCAATCCCCTGCTGGGTGTAGATTTTTTCAGAAGACATCTATAAAAGGCTCCCATCCTGTTTCCCATCTTCAACTGCTTTCAGTGTCTATTCCATTTGCCCTTCTGAATGAGAATCAAGCATCCTCCCCAGGGTCATCCTTGTTACTTAGCTTCTTTAGGTCTGTGGGAATGTAATATGGTTATCCTGCATTTTATGGCCAATATCTGCTTATAAATTAGTATATACCATAGGTATCTTTCTGGGTCTGGGTTATCTCACTGAGGATTATCTTTCCAGATTTATCCATTTGCTTGCACATTTCATGATTTCCTTGTTTTTAATAGCTGAGTAGTATTCCATTGTGTAGTGTACCACAGTTTTTTTGTTTTGTTTTGTTTTATCCATTTTTTTTCGGGAAATCTGGGTTGTTTCCAGTCTCTGGGTATTACTAGTAAAGCCGCTAGGAACATAGCGGCTGAGCAAGTGTCCTTGTTGTACGGTGGAACATCTTTTGGGTAAAGCTGGGTCATGAAGTAGAGCTGTTTCAAGTTTTCTGAGAATGTGCCAGATTGGTTTCCAAAGTGGTTGTACAAGTTTGCACTCCCACAAGTAACAGCGGAGTGTTCCACTTCCTCCACAATCTTGCCAGCATGTGCTGTCACTTGAGTTTTGATATTAGCCATTCTGATATGTGTAAGGTGGAACATAAGCTTTAGTCTCATTCCCTCACAAGCTTATAACTTTTGAAGCTGCAGAAACTTCAGACAGCCCATTAAATAAATTCAAAACTTTAGAATCTTGAATGAATATAATATTTATGGATGACCAAGAGTAAACAGTAAATGCAGCTTCAACAAATTTCTCAAGAATTGATGGCATATTGGCCACAAATATAATTATGATGAGAACACATGACATTAACAAAAAATGAAAATTTGAGTCTATAGCTGGTGAACTGAACAAACTATATCTTTAGTTATTCTAGGTTTTAAAAAAGAAAGTGAAACAGGAATAATAAAAAGTATTTACTTTTTTTTAATAGATTTTCTTTATTTATTTTGAATGCTGTATGTGCACGCACATCTGCAGGCCAGAAGAGGGCACCAGGTCACATCATAGATGGTTATGAGCCACCATGTGGTTGCTGGGAATTGAACTCAGTACCTCTGGATGAGCAGAAAGAGCTCTTAACCACTGAGCCATACTTCCTGAACAGAACACCAACAGGACAGGCTCTAAGAGCAACAATCAATAAATGGGACCTCATGAAACTAAAAAGCTTCTGTAAAGCAAAGGACACCGTCATCAAAACAAAGCGACTGCCTACAGATTGGGAAAGAACCAACCCTTTATCTGACAAAGGACTCATATCCAGTATATATAAAGAACTAAAGAAGCTGAAAAGCAGCAAAACAAGTAATCCACTTAAAAAATGGGGAACAGAGCTAAAGAGAGAACTCTCTGTAGAGGAATATCGAATGGCAGAGAAGCATTTAAAGAAATGATCAACCTCATTATCCATTAGGGAAATGCAAATCAAAACAACCCTGAGATTTCACCTTATACCCATCAGAATGGCCAAGATCAAAAACTCAAGTAACAACACATGCTGGAGAGGTTGTGGAGAAAGGGGAACCCACCTCCACTGCTGGTGGGAATGTAAACTTGTACAGCCACTCTGGAAATCAATCTGGCGCTTTCTCAGACAACTAGGAATAGTGCTTCCTCAAGATCCAGCCATAACACTCCTAGGCATATATCCAAAAGAGGGTCAAGTACACAATAAGGACATTTGCTCAACCATGTTTATAGCAGCTTTATTTGTAATAGCCAGAAGCTGGAAACAGCCTAGATGCCCCTCAACTGAAGAATGGATGCAGAAATTGTGGTACATCTATACAATGGAGTATTACTCAGCAATGAAAAATAAGGAAATCATGAAATTTGTAGGTAAATGGTGGGACCTGGAAAGAATCATCCTGAGTGAGTTGTCCCAGAAGCAAAAAGACACACATGGTATATACTCACTTATATAAACATACAACATAGGATAAACCCGCTAAATCTGTACATCTAAACAAACAAAGCAAAAGAGAAGACCCTAACTAAAATGCTCAATCCCCATCCTGAAAGGCAAAGCGGATGGACATCAGAAGAAGAAGAAAACAGGAAACAACCTAGGAGCCTGCTACAGAGGGCCTCTGAAAGCCAGAAGAAGAAAACAGGAAACAACCTAGGAACCTGCCACAGAGGGCCTCTGAAAGCCTCTACCCTGCAGACTATCAAAGCAGATGCTGAACTTGATGGCCAACTGTATGGCAGAGTGAATGGAATTTTTGGTAAGAAGTGGGAAATAGTAAGAGCTGGAGAGGACAGGAACTCCACAAGGAGAGCAACAGAACAAGAAAATTTGAACACAGGGGTCTTCCCAGAGACTCATTCTCCAACCAAGGACTACTCATGGAGATAACCTAGAACCCCTGCACAGATGTAGCCCATGACAGTTCAATGTCCAAGTGGGTTACATAGTAATGGGAAGAGGGACTGCCTCTGACATAATCTGATTGGCTTGCTCTTTGATCACCTCCCCCTGAAGGGGGAGCAGCCTTACCAGGCCACAGAAGATGACAATGCAGCCACTTCTGATGAGAACTGATAGACTAAGATCAGAAAGAAGGAGAAGAGAACCTCCCCTATCAGTGGACTTGAGGAGGGGCATGCATGCAGAAAAGGGATGAAGGGTGGGACCGGGAGGGGAGGAGGGAGGGGCTTATGGGGGGATACAAAATGAATAAAGTGTAATTAATAAAAGTTAAATAAAAAGTATTTACTTTTAAACAGTAGCATCAGCAATAGATTTGAGAATCTTTTGACTTGTAGCTAAAGGAATACACAGAGAGATATTCCATCATTGAATTCAATCAATGCTAAGAAAGTTGAATCTATAGCACTTGGCACAACCCCCTCCAGAAGACCAAAAAGGAATGACTTTCATTATGTACTTTATTTCTTCTTCAAAGAATAGAAAGGAATGATGAAGGGAGTAGTGTTGGGATCAGTAAGCAGGCACCTCTATGGCCAGCCCCAAGGGACCTGACAAACTGGTTATCAGGCATTTGTGAAAACACCCAGACCACCCGCTGCCCACCTGGAACCACCTGCTCATGCCCTGGGTCACCCAGTAAGAGAACTCCTGGAGGCCCCCATCTCTTTCGCCTCCTCTCTCTGTGACCCCTTTTCCCTTCCCCTAATAAACCTCCCATGTGGAACCCATCTTGTGGTGTGATTTGTGAACCTGCCGTGTAACCTTCACAGGCGCATGTTTCCTAACAAGTAGGACTCAGTGTAAAACTAAATAACAGAAGTAGAGAAATACAAGCAATCCTCAAACTGATGGTTGGATCTTGAGAAAGACCCTCAGGAAGATACAGAAAAACCTAGCAAGGCCAAAAAACACACTTGAAATAAAGGCAATGTGTGAATGAAAAACAGCTGAAATAATTCTGAATGACTGTCAACTGGGATTCATTCATATGACAAACATACATGCATGCCAACAAATTCTACATTGACTAAATAGATAGGAATCTTTTGAGTACATGGATGACAAAAATGGATTTGCTTAGCATCATTTTAAACAGGGTACAGAACAAGAAATTCGAATACATAACCATTTGGAGATTTTGCTTGTTTTGTTTTTGTGGTGCTGAGAATTAAGCCAGTGCTGTACATGTGCAAGGCAAGCACTATACCACTGCACTATACTTTTGCTTGTCTGAATAAAGACTTTTTGCCCTCTTGAAGGAAAGAATTCATTAGGGAGACACAATTTAAACAGAATTTTCCTTAGCAAAGCAAAGTGATTGTATATTCTAAACAGAGATTGTGACAGATTGACCCATAGGGTATACTATTTTTAAAGACAGGTTACAAATGTGTAAGTTAAATACTTTTATTTATTTCTTAAATTACTGTGCAGGAGATCTCCCTTTTAAGATGTTTCTTCTAATAAACATATTAAAAAGCCCACAAGCAAGAGTTAGACCTATAATGTAAATGACATGAAAAGCCGAGTCTTTAGAAAGTGCTGGTCTTCTGTTGCTGTGCATGCATAGTGATGTGTCTCCCATAGTCATGAGCATTTGGTAAGCTGTCCATTGTTGGCATTATTAGCGATGTGTAGTAGGTATGACCTTCCTAGAGGAAGTCTGTCACTGGAGTTGGTCTTTGAGAATTCAAAGGCAAAAACCTATCCTCAGTTTGCTCTCTCTGCTTCTTGTTTGTGATTTGAGATGTGAGCTATCAATTGTTTCTCCCTCCAATTTGGCTGCCTATTGCCACCCCACCCCTCACCCACATGATGGACTCTTTTGTTTGCTGCCTTTTGTCTTTAAATTTTTATTTATCATTTTACATTTCAGACATAGCTTCCTCCCTCTTCTCCTCTCAGTAAGACCCTCCCTCCCTGTTTCCCCTAGTCTACCTCCCCTATGCCTCAGAGAAGAGGAGCATCCCCACCCCAGCATATCAAGTTATCATGTCAAGTTATGAGTGCTTCCTTTTCCACTGGGCTTGGAGAAAGTGATCAAAAAGCAGGCATTAGAGTCTATGTCAGAGTCAGTCCCATGTCCCTTACTAGGGAACCTATATGGAGGCCCAGCTGCCCATAGGATATGTCTGTGTAGGAGGCCTAGGTCTAGTCCATGCCTGGTCCTTGACTGAGTCTTCAGTCTCCACAGCCCCACCCTGGGCCCTGCTTCGTTGACTCTGTTGGTCTTCCTGTGTAGCTCCTGTGCCCTCTATGTCTTTCTAGCTTTCTTCCCACACTTTCACAAGACTTCCTTGACTCCACTCAATCTTTAGTTGTAGGTCTCTGCATCTGTTTCCACCAGCTGCTAGGTTGAGCCTAGCAAAGGAAAGCTATGCTAGACTCCTGTTGCAAACATAGTAGTATCATTAATCATGTCAGGAATTGGCAGTCTCCCATGGGGTAAGTCTCAGGTTGGGCCAGTCATTTGGTTGGAAATTTCCTTAATCTGTTTTATTTTTGTCCTGGCACATCTTGTAGGCAGGGTACATTTTGGGTGGAAGTTTTTGTGGGTGGGTTGGTGTTCCCCTCCCTCTACTAGGAATCATGTCTAGTTAGAGGGTGTTCTCTTCAGACTCCATGACCCCTGTTACAAGGAGTCTTAGCTAGAGTCACCCTCATATCCTCCCAGGAGCCTACCCTATAGTAGATTTCCAGCTTTTTGCAGAGAAGTCCCTGTACAAGGTTTCTCTTCTCTGCAAGTCCTGTTTTTTTTTCTCCCCAGCACTCCACATGTTTGACATCAACCCTCATGTCCCTCTGTGCTCCCTCTCTTATCCTATTGCTTCTCTTCAACCACTTCCACTGTCTTTTCTATTTCTACTTCTGCATTGTAATTAAGCACCATCCTTTAGGTCCTCCTGGTTACTTATCTTCTTTGGATCAGTGAGTCTTAGTATGGTTATCCTGTACTATATAGCTAAATTCCACTTATAGGTGAGTACTTACCATGTGTATCTTTCTGGATCTAGTTTACCTCACTCAGGATGATCATTTCTAATTTGATCCATTTGCCTGCAAATATCATGATTTCTTTGTTTTTAATAGCTGAGTAGTATTCCATTGTAACTGTGCCACAATTTCTTTATCCATTCTTCAGTTGAGGAGCATCTAGGATGTTTCCAGATTTGTGGTATGTTGTTGAATATTAATCAGAAATTAAAAAAAAAACTGCTCTATAGTTTTACCTTCTATGTAAGTTCTTGCTAGATTACTGTAAATTCTTCACCATGTTTGACACTCTTTGTGGTTGAAGTTTAAAGTTTAATATTGATTTATCTTTTAGTTAAACAGCAGTTATTCCTAAACCAGCTGTATACCCAAATAACCACAAAGAGATTAGGATGTATTTAGTTAACCTAGAACATAATGCTAGGCAATAATTACTTCATCCTAAACCTCCAAGTCCACATAGTTTCCTACCATTCAGATTTTTCCCATTATACTTGCTTTTACTCATATCTTAAGTTTGGTTCATCTCTCCTCTTGGTTCTAATTCCTCTCCTCCCTCCTCTGCTCTCCCACTCCTCACACTTGCTTCTCTCTCTTCCCCTCCAGACCAGGATGTCCCACCCTATTCTCTCCATTGCATAGCATTGGCTAGTTGTTTTATTGAAAGTACGGAGAAAAAATGATGGCATGTTTACACAAACTTGAGATAGGTAATTCTTAGAATAAGCATCACAATGCAATGTCTGGATTGAAACCAGATAGTGGGGTAGAGAAATCAGCATTTGAACTAACAAGGGTAAATTGTATACATTCCACAAGAGTATTATACCAATAGAGGTATTACAAATAAAGCTGCTATGAATATAGTTGAACAAGTGTCCTTTTGGTAGAATGGAGCATCTTTTGGGTATATATCTAGGAGTAGAATAGATGGGTCTTGAGGCAAAGCTAGTCTTAATTTTCTGAGAAAACTCCAGATTGATTTCCAGAGTAGTTGTACAAGTTTACACTCACACCAACAATGGAGACGTATTCCCATTTCTCCACATCCTTGCCAGCATGTGCTGTCACTTGAGTTTTTGATCTTACCCATTCTAACAGGTATAAGATGTAATCTCAGAGTTGTTTTGTTTTGCATTCTCTGATGACTACAGACATTGAGCATTTCTTTATGTGCTTCTCCACCATTTGATATTCTTCTGTTGAGAATTCTTTGTATAGCTCTTAAATTGGAATATTTGGTTTGTTGTTGTTTAGTTTCTTGAGTTCTTTATATATTGTAGATATTAGCCTTTTGTAAGATGCAGGGTTGATGAAGATCTTTTCCCAATCTGTAGGCTGCCATTTTATTTTATTGACAGTGTGCCTCACAGAAGCTTTTCCGTTTCATAAAATCCCATTAATTGTTAGTCTTAGAGCCTGAGCAGTTGGTGTGGTGTTCAGGAAGTTGTCATCTATGCCAATGAGTTCAAGGCTCTTCTCCCCTTCTCTTCTCATAGATTTCATATTTATAGTTTTATATTGACATCTTTGACACACTTGGATTTGAGGTTTGTGTAGGGTGATAGGGTGTAATTTTTTTTTTCTGCATGTAGAAATCTAATTAGATCAGTATCATTTGTTGAAGATGCTTTTTTAATTTCTATTGCATGATTTTGGCTTCTTTGTCAAAAATCAAGTGTCTGTTAGGGTGTGGGTTTATTTCTAGGTCTTCAGTTTGATTCTGTTGATCAACTAGTCTGTTTCTGGGCTAGTACCATGCAGTTTTTATTACTATTGCTCAGTAGTACAGCTTGAAAACAGGGATGGGGATACCTACGAGAGATCTTTATTATATAGATTGTTTTAGCTGCTCTAAGTTTTTTTTTTTTGTTTTTCCATATAATGTTGAGAATGATTCTTTTAATGTCTATAAAGAATTATACTAACACTTTCAGCAAAGTAGCTGGATACAAAATTAACTCAAAAAAATCAGTAGCACTCCTGTATATCAAAGACAAAAGGGCTGGGAAAGAAATTAGAGAAACAACACCCTTCACATAACCACAAAGGACATAAAGTACCTTGGTATAACTCTAATTGAGCAAGTCAAAGACTTTTATAAGAAAAAATTCAAGTCTCTGAAGAAAGAATTAGAAGAGGATATCAGAAGATGGAAAGATCTCCTATGCTCATGGGTTGGTAGGATTAACACAGTAAAAACTGACATTTTACCAAAAGCAGTCTACAGATTCAATGCAATTCCCATCAAATTACCAATACAATTCTTTACAGACGTGGAAAGAAAAATTCTCAACTTCATATAGAATAACAGGAAACTCAGAATACTTCAAGCAGTTCTCCACAATGAAAGATCTTCTGGAGGTATCTCCATCCCTGATCTCAAGCTCTTCTATAAAGCAACAGTAATAAAGACTGACTGGCACGGGCATAGAAATAGACTGGTAGGTCAATGGAATCGAATTGAAGACCCAGAAATAAACCCACACACATAAGGACACCTGATTTTTGACAAAGATGCCAAAACCATAGAATGGAAAAAAGACAGCATCTTCAACAAATGGTGCTGGGCTAACTGGATGTCTACATGTAGAAAAATGCAAATAGATCCATACTCATCACCATGCATAAAACTAAAATCCAAATGGATCAAAGACCTCAACATGAAACCAGATACACTAAACCTGTTAGAAAAAAAAAAAGTGGGGAAGAGCCTTGAGCTCATTGGCAGAGACAGCACAGGACTTAAGATCAACAATCAGTAAATGGGACCACATAAAACTGAAAAGCTTTTGTAATGTAAAGGACACTATCATCAGAACAGAACAACAGCCTACAGACTGGGAATAAATCTTCACCCTATACCTGACAGAGGGCTAATATCTGGTATATATAAAGAACTAAAAAAGTTAAAGAGCAACAAATCAAGTAATCCAATTAAAATATGTGGTACATAGCTAAATAGATAATTCTCAATAGAAGAATATTGAATGGCACAGAAACACTTAAATGGTTAAATCCTTAGTCATCAGGGAAATACAAATGAAAACAACCCTGAGATTTTACCTTACACCCATCAGAATGGCTAAGATCAAAAACTCAAATGATAACACTTGAGCGGATGTGGAGAAATGGGAACCCTCCTCCATTGCTGGTAGGAATGTAAAATTGTACAACCACTATGGAAATCAATCTGGTGCTTTCTCAGACAATTAGGAATAGTGCTACCTTAAGATCCAGCTATACCACTTCTAGGCATATATCCAAAAGATGCTCAACTATACAACAAGGACATTTGTTCAACCCTGTTTGTAGCAGTTTTATTCCTAAGAGCCATAATCTAGAAACGACCCAGATGCCCCTCAATTGAGGAATGGATACAGAAAGTGTAGTACATTTACACAATGGAATGCTACTCAGAAATTAGAAATAAGGAAATCATGAGAATTGCAGCAAATGGTGGGACTAGAAAAGATCATCCTGAGTGAGGGAACACAGAAGCAGAAAGACACACATGGTATATACTCATAAGTGGATATTAGACATATAATACAGGATAATCATACACCTTAAGAGGCTAAGCAAGGAGGAGGACCCTGGGTAAGATGCTCAATCCTCATTCAGAAGGCAAACAGGATACACATCGGAAGATGGCAAAAACAGGGAACAGGACAGGAGCCTACCACAAGGGGGCTCTGAAAGACTCTAACCAACAGGGTATTAAAGCAGATGCTCAGACTCATAACAAAATTTTGAGCAGAGTGCAGGGAATCTTATGAAAGAAAGGGGAGATAGTAAGACCTGGAGGGGACAAGAGCTCCACAAGGAGAGCAACAAAACAAAAAATCTGGGCCCAGGGTTTTTTTCTGAGACTGATACTCTAACCAAGGACCATGCATGGAGATAAACTAGAATCCCTGCACAAATGCAGCCCATGGCAGTTCAGTCTCAAAGTGTGTTTCCTAGCAAGGGAAACAGAGGCTTTCTCTGAATGAACTCAGTGGCTGGCTCTTTGATCACCTCCCACTTAGGGGGGAGCAGCCTTACTAGGCCATAGAGACTTTACAGACAGTCTTGATGAGTCTTGACAGTCTAGGGTCAGATGGAAGGGGAGGAGGACCTCCCCTATCAGTGGACTGCAGAAGTGTCATGGGAGAAGAGAGAAGTAGAGCAAGATTGGGAAGGGACAAAGCTGGGGGGGCTGCAGTGTAGATAAAAAGAGAATAAACTGTATTAAATAAAAAATAAATTTAAAAAAATAAAAGAAAAAATTACATAAAAAAGAATTGTATGGGTATTTTGATGGGAATGTCATTGAATCTGCAGATTGCTTTTTGTAAAATGGCCATTTTTACTGTGTTAAGCCTATCAATCTATGAACATAGGAGATCTTTCAATCTTCTGATAACTTCTTCATTTTCTTTCTTCAGAGACATGAAGTTTTTGTCATACAGGTTTTGACTTGCTTGATTAGAGTTACACCAATATACTTTATATTATTTGTGGCTATTGTGAAGGGTATTGTTTCCCTAATTTTCTTTGCCTTCTTTGAAGAATGTCATTGGAATTTCGGTGACCTTATTTTGAGTCTGTGCATCACCTTTAGCATAACAGCCACACTTGTGTTAATTTTTCTAGTCTATAACTGCAGGGAGACTTTCCAAGTGCTACTGTCTTCTTTAGTTTCTTTCTTCCTAGTTTAAAATTTTCTTCCTAAGAGATTCATTTGGTTAGATTCATTTTGAGGTCTACATTTTTGTGGAAGTATTGTGAGCTGCATTGGCTTATACCTTTTCTATTTTCTTTCTTTTTAAATTTATTTTTAATATTTATTTATTTATTGCTTTTTATTTAATTAATTTATTTTTTATACAGTTTCTCTGTGTAGCCTTTGCTGTTCTGACTCACTTTGTAGACCAGGCTGGTCTTGAACTCACAGGAATTTGCCTGCCTGTCTCTCTGAGTGTTGGGATTACAGGTGTGTGCCATCTCACCCTGTTTGTTTCCTTATTTCTTACCCTGCAAATTTGTCATCAGTATATAGAAAAGCTTCTGATTTTGTATGTTGTTTCTGTATCCTGCTATGTTGAAGTTACTTATTCACCTTAAGTGTCTTTTTGTGTAATTCGCAATGTCTTTTGTGTATATGACCATATCATTAACTGCAAATGACAATTTTATTCTTGCTCTATTCTTATCCTTTTATTTCTCTTTGTTTATCTAAGACTTCAGGGATACTTTCAAGAATAGATAAAGGGAGTATACTTGTGTGTTTACTGATTTACATTGAAATGCTTTGATTTTTTTCCTCATGAATTATATTGTTGGCTTTCAAATTATATATATCATTACTATGTTATGTTTTTCCTTCTAATCCTAATTTTAGGTCTTTTATTATGAAGGGACATGGAACTTTTTCAAAGGACATTTATTCATCTGTTGAGATGATCCTGTGATCATTGAGATTATTAATGTAATGAATTACATTAATTGATTTGAATATATTAAACCATTCTTGTGTCCATTCAATGAAGCCTAGTTGGCCCTGATAGATGATAGTTTTGATGTGTGATTGCATACAGCATATTTCAAGCGTATCACCTACACCTCTCCTCAACTGCCCCCTTCCAGTCTCTCCACCACGTCTCCTTCTCAACTTCATTTCTTTATCTTAATAACTTATTGCAACTAATTAATGTTACCCATATACACATGAGTGTGGAGCCCCCTACTACAACATGCTCAACACATCAGGGGCCATATTCCCACAGATAATGGACTTTCCCAGCAACCATCAACTGTCAATAGCTCTTTGGCAAGTGGGGAGGACTAATGTGCCCCTTCAGTGCTCAAGCTGCTGTGGGGTCCTGAGTAGGAAAGTTCAGTTTTATCTGAAAGATATGGTTATACTTCAATCCATTCTACTTACAACTCTGACATTCTTTATCTCCTTTTTCTGGGTGTGTATACACTTGAATTTTAATGTAGGGGTGACATGAAGGTGATGGGAGAAAATTTTAAATTGGGGACAGCAGAAGGTGAGAGGAGGTTAGACAGGGATAACTAACACTAAAGATGTTTGAAAAGGCCAATTTGAAACCTATATTTTATAAGATTCCTATAAAGATACAATAGTTTAAATTGAATTACTTTAGTAATTTTACTGTGTATATGTGTTCTTGACTACTTTTGATAAGAATGTAATTCCTTTTATGAAAAAAAATGCTTCTTTATTTTTGTTTGAATATTCTAATTTGTCTGTCTTTTCTTCAAGAACTGATAGTTGCTCCTTTATTTATTACAGTTTTATTAATGAGGCTTTCCATTGTACTTTTCATGATTCAACTTCCATGTTGAATATGACAGTCTGATGTTTTCTTTTTTTTTATTAATTACACTTTGATGTTTTCGTTTAGTATTTATTTATTTGTACTGAATTCTGCCCTTATATTCTATATTGACTTTTTTCTTTCATTCATACATACCATCTTTGAATAAAATTTAAAAATTCTTAATTTACATGAACATACATATAGTTTTTTTTTAATCATATGGTTTGGATAACATCTAATTAATTCACTACTATGAGATTAGTAACTTTTATAGTAACTTTTTTTCTTTTTTCTGTGTTTCACATGGGGTTTCATTTTTGGTATTAGGTTGTTGATTAGATTTTGTCAAACCATCCATAATCTTTCCAAGGAACTATTTCCGAGGTTTAATTAGAATTAATAAGCTGCAGGGTTGATGTCATATTTTCTTCACTAGATTATGTCTGTTGCTCAATAGCAGACCTTCAGTTCATGAGATTCATGAGTTTCTGCATCAATGGATATATTTACTGTGAAAATACAGTAATAAAACATGTTCATTCAAATCTAAATGTTCTTAGAACTATGGAATATGGCTATTTCTGTGTGTACTGAGATCAGACTTATGGTAAAAATAGATGTTGAGTAGTACTACTGATTAGTATTAGAATGAAAAAGAAAAAATATAGTCTTGAGAAGGAAAATAAATAAGAAGAATAAAGGAGAAACAATAGAGACAACATAGGGATCTGAAGCAGCTCTTGCTAAGGGAAAATGAAAAGATAAAGAGGAAAATGAATGGAATCAGACAACCTAAAAAAGTTTTAGTTTGAAGGAGTCAGAGGCAGGGAGAAATCTAACTCCACATTTGCCTTTGGACAAATCAATCAGAAGAAAAAAGAAAAGGAGAATGATAACAGGGCAAAGCACAATGAGTACATTAGGTATTAAACAGGAGACCGTAAAAGTAGAGTAAGGAGAGTTGGGTTGTGGTTCTGACTACAGATGTGGCTGTTACCAGTTTCACCTTATAGTCTTTCTTCACTGGCTCACTGAGGTCAATCAGGACACTGAGCAGTGAATGTTAATAAATACCTGGGTCATCCACCCTGTGATCAGGGCATGTATTCTGAGCTTGTGTTTTTGTTCCACTCCAGACTATGGCTCAGAAGAGATTTCCACCTCATTGAACACTGCCTAGTGATGGCTCAGAGTCATGTCGGTCCAGCCTGTATTCAATCCCCAAAGTATTCTGCGGTGGCACAGTTTTCAGAGTTTAGACCTTTGACAATCTTCTGGTTTCAAGAAGTACATGGTTCAGAGCAAGCTGATTTCCTCTGAGTCACCTTACTTTGGACTCAGTGGGATCTTGTGGAAACAGCTTTTTTTCACTGCTCTCCAAAGAAGAAAGAGTTTTCAGGAGATCTCTTGGCTTTTATTTTTTTTCCTGCCACATCATCTCCTTAAAATGTTTGTGATATAAACACCAGCAGGCCTGTCCTTGCTTTCTCTCTTAATGCTGGTGGTAATCTGCAGCTGCTCTTCTTCACACTCAACAAACAAGGCTCAAATATCCAAGAATCTTCACTCCTGTCCTAGTCTGCAGTTTTGTTTTGATTTGTTTACTTTATTTTGCTATTGACACTTGAGATATTCCACTCTCACCTATGAATTGTGATACTAGTTTTCCAACTATTATTGATCTATCTCTCAGGCAATCTAACAGATTGTACCTGTGAACTATTTACTTTCCCCTGAAAAAAAGAAGCTAGCCTTTATTTAAATATTTTCCTTCAATTTATAATTTCTTCAGAGATTTTTATCAGAATGTGGAACTTTATTAAAAGTTTTGTCTGTGCCTTGACATGATAATGTAATTTCTGAACTTACTTGAATTTGTGTGATGAACTAACACTTGTTGACAAACCTGTATCTTCCTGAATATTGGAACTTTGAGGTTACATGTGAGTAAGAGGGTCGATGGAGCTGAGAGACCAAAGAATTAAAAATTAGTGGGTATTGTTTTTTAAGCATGAACAGAGGCCAGCCAAATGGAGATATGTCCAGCCACCTGGGGAAAGGAACTAGCTTTACTGCATTCTTTCCCTGTCCATAAGAGATACAGTTGCTAGGAAACTGGCCCAGATGGCCAGGCCAGAACCTGGCGCCTAAGGAAACCAATCATTTCAAAAGTCAGTTTTCCTTACCCAATCATGTCATGCCAAGGCATATAACTCCCTGCTTCTGTTTTTTTTTTTTCTCCTCTTTAAAAACCTTGTTCCACTAGACCTCGGAGCTGCATTCTTCTCCTGCTTCCACAAGAAGTTTGTGACTAGTGTTCGAGCATGTATATAATAAACGCTCATGTATTTGCAGATGAGTCGATTCCTGGTAGTCTTTTGGGGTCTCACAAACTGGGCATAACAGAGCCAAGACATGCTGAGGTCTAATGGGCTACAATCTAGTGTGATCATACCAAAAGTAAAACTCCAAAGCCCTGTGTGCATTCAGAATTTCCAAGAATTGGTACAGATAAAAAGGTGAACAACAACTTCCTAAACCTCTTTTTCAAGGAGAAGCACTCAGTGTACTTTCTACTTCTGAAACATGTTATGTAGAAAGAAGGTTACAGAATAGTTAGTTAGTACAGCAAAATATTTAAATGCAAGTCAAAATTAGTTCTCCAACAGGGTCCCATTGCTTTTCAATCAACCCCCAACCTTTTGAAATTTCATCCACATCTCATGGACCTTGGAGTTGAAAGAATTTGGACAAAGAATTTTGTTTTTATTGTTACTTTTTTTTTCATTTAAATTAATTTTGAGAGTCAAATTATAAAGTTTCTTCTTTCCCTCTCTGCTCTCTTTTAAACTAATGGCTTCTCTTTTCTTAATTAAATATATGTGTTGGGATCCATAAGCAGACATCCCTATGGCCAGCCCCAAGGGACCTGAAAAATGGGATATCAGACATCTGTGAGGCCACCTGTGGACCACCTGAAACTACCTGCACATGCTCTGGGTCACCTTATAAGAGAATTTGTTAGCACCTGTGCTCTCTCTCTCTCTCTCTTTCGTACCCTGCCCAGAGATGCTCTCTGTGACCCCATTCCCCTTCCCTTAATAAAACCTCCCGGGGGCGGAGCCAAGATGGCGACTAGCACACACAGTTTCGGAGCTGTGGAAGAGATAAAGTTCTGAGTTGATGAGTGGAAGAACTTCTGAAGCCAGGGAAACAACGGAGAGACTTTCTAAACAACAGGGAACATCACAGGAGGTGAAAACCTTGGTCTCAGGTTACCCAGGGACTTGTTTGGGGAAGGTGAGAAACAATCCTTTGATCTCTCGGCACTCCCCTCCCCCAGACCTCCCTCCTCCTCGGCACAGCTGACTCGCCTTTCTCAGCGCAGACCTAACTGCCTGGGGCCTGCAGCCACTGAGGCAGAGCCCCAAGCCCTTTATCGGCAAAGGCCAGCAGTACTGTCTAGGAGCCCCAGATTCACGCGCGGCGGCTGCACCATCCTCCCAGGGCCAGAGTCTGTTAGACGCCATACTAGCTCCTCAGGATCGCGATCACTGACTGTACGGCCTGCCCAATCCCACAGTGACAGAGAATACGCTATATACTCACCAAAACCAGACAGAAACGCCATACAAGCTAGACACACCAGGCCCTGGGCCTCCGAAGCTTGGAGAGCACAGTGAAGAGACCCCAGGACTTCCCAGAAAGCATCTGGACTAGCAACCCAGTCTCCAGTTACAGCAGGACTTTCTAACCTGGTGGCAGAGCAGCACTGAGCTGGTGGGGCACATCAGCCCTCCAGTTTAAGACTAACCAGGGCCAAACCAGAGAACAGAAAGGCTGGTTACCCCGATTCCCACTGATGTGACCACCCTGATATCTCCAGCTGCAGCAAGACCTCATAACCTGGCAGTGACAACAGCACGGAACTGGCGGAGCACATCAAAGAAACAAGGCCAAACCAGAGAGCAGAGAGCCCAGATACCCCGTTCTCTGCCAAGTGACCTGCCTATAAGTGAGTGAACCCTTGAGAATCTGCAGCTCCACTGATCCTGGGTCCTGCTAAAACAGAAGCCAGGCATCGAAACCCCTTCCACCCATATACCCACTTTGGGAAACAGAGGGGCACTTGGAACATTGAAGTTCCTGCTCTGTGGGTCTAATTGAGGAGTTAAGGCAGTTAATGCCAGAAATTGCGCTGCGATCATCACTAGCGCCTGCGACATATACATTGCAGAGCCCCTCCCACACACTCAAGGGTTCAACATTAGCCATCACTCTGTCCCTTGAGACACACGCCCACGCCCACTTACACACACACACACATATACACACGCACGCACGCTTGCATTTGCCTCTGTTTGCGCCTGTGTACTTTCCTCCCACAGGTACAGCTAGTCCTCAGCACACGCTAAGGACACGAGACCTCTCTCAACTTCCTGAAGAATTCTCCAGACTCGAGAGAGAGACAGTACCAGTCTGATCGGCAGAATCCAAAAACAAACAGGGAAGGTCTCAGATAAGCCAATGGCCAGGGGTAGGCGAAAGAACACTTCCAACATAAATCAGGACATCATGACTTCACCAGCAAACCCCAAAATCGATGGATACTCCAAGTCATCAGAAGCACAGGAAAATTACCTTAAAGCCATGCTTGCTCAATTATTTGAGGCTCATAAGGAGGAAATGAACAAATCTTTCAAAGAGTTGGCCAGTCAATTGGAGATAAAGAAACAAGAAATAGACAAAACCCTTAAAGAAACACAGGCAAACATAGCCAAACAAATAGAGGCACAAGTAGAGAAAAAATTAGTGGCATACAAAAAGGAAATAAACAAAGAAATAGAGTCCATCGTAGAGAGACAGGAATCCAAATTCAAACACATGGAAGAAATGGTGCAAGGCATGAAAACAGAATTAGAATCAATAAAGAAAACACAAAATGAGAAAACTCTTGAGCTGGAGAACTTGGAGAAAAGATCAGGAACCACAAAAGTAAGCATCACCAACAGAATACAAGAGATGGAAGAGAGAATCTCTGGAGCTAAAGACACACTTGCAGAAATTGATACTTCTCTCAAAGAAAAAGTAAAATCAGAAAAATTCCAATCACAAAATATCCAAGAAATCAAGGACGCTATGAAAAGACAAAATCTAAGAATAATAGGAATTGATGAAAAAGAAGACTCCAGGCTCCAAGGTCCAGAAAATATTTTCAAGAAAATCATAGAAGAAAATTTTCCCAACTTAAAGAAAGATATGTCCATAAATATACAAGAGGCCTACAGAACACCAAATAGACTAGACCAGAAAAGAAACACATCATGTCACATCATAGTCAAAACACTAAATCTACAGAACAAAGAAAAGATATTAAAAGCAGCAAGGGAAAAAGGCCAAGTAACATATGAAGGTAGACCTATCAGAATCACACCAGACTTCTCATCAGAAACTATGAAAGCCAGAAGGGCCTGGGCAAGCATCATGGAGACTCTAAGAGATCACAAATGTCAACCCAGACTACTATACCCTGCAAAGCTTTCAATCAACATAGATGGAGAAAACAAAATATTCCATGACGAAACTAAATTTACACAATATCTATACAGCAAACCAACCCTACAGAAGATACTAGAAGGAAAACTCCAATCCAACGAAAACGAATTCACCCAAGAAAACAGGGCATACAGATAATGTCCCAACAAAAAGGAAAAGAAAACAAGCAATGAAACAAGGTAAGATCATCGACTCCATTACAAAAGGAACTAACATGCATTGGTCAATATTATCTATCAGTATTAATGGACTCAACTCAACAATAAAAAGACACAGGCTAACAGAATGGTTATGGAAACAAGACCCAACATTCTGTTGCATCCAAGAAACACACCTATGCAACAAAGATAAACACTACCTCAGAGTAAAGGGCTGGAAAAATGTTTTTCAAGCAAATGGTTCCAGAAAACAAGCTGGAGTAGCCATCCTAATATCTAATAAAATAGACTTTCATCTGAAGTTAATCAAAAAAGATAAGGACGGCCACTATATTCTCATCAAAGGAAAAATCCAACAAGAGGACATCACAATTTTGAATATCTATGCCCCCAATACAAGAGCACCTACATTCGTAAATGAAACAATATTAAAGCTTAAATCATACATTGATCCTAATACCTTAATAGTGGGAGACTTCAACACCCCACTCTCATCAAGGGACAGATCAACCAGACAGACACCAAATAGGGAAATAAAAGCACTCACAGAATCCCTAAATCAAATGGACCTAATAGATGTCTACAGATCTTTTCACCCAAACTCAAAAGAGTACACCTTCTTTTCAGCACCACATGGAACCTTCTCCAAGATAGACCATATAGTTGGTCACAAAGCAAGCCTCAACAGATACAAAAGGATTGAAATAATCCCTTGTATACTATCTGACCACCATGGACTAAAGCTGGACATCAACAACAACAGAAACAACAAAAAGCCGACACGCACATGGAAACTGAACAACTTAATACTCAATGACAGCTGGGTCAAGGAAGAAATAAAGAAATTAAAGACTTTCTAGAATTCAATGAAAATGAAGGCACAACATACCCAAATTTATGGGACACATTGAAAGCAGTGCTCAGAGGAAAATTTATAGCACTAAGTGCCTACAAGAAGAAATCCGTAACATCACATACAAACAACTTAATGGCCCAACTGAAAAACCTAGAAAAAAAAGAAGCAGATACACCCAAGAAGAGCAGACGGCTGGAAATAATCAAACTAAGGGCAGAAATCAATCAATTAGAAACAAATAAAATTATCCAAAGAATCAATGAAACAAAAAGCTGGTTCTTTGAGAAAATCAACAAGATAGACAAACCCTCAGCCAAACTAACTAAAAAGCAGAGAGAAACCATACAAATCAGCAAAATCAGAAAGGAAAATGGGGACATAACTACAGACACTGAGGAAATCCAAACGATTATTAGGTCATACTACAAAAGCCTATATGGCACAAAATTTGAAAATCTAAATGAAATGGATAACTTTCTTGACAGATTCCATCTACCAAAATAAAGTCAAGATCAGGTAGAAAGACTGAATAGTCCTATATCTCCCAAGGAAATTGAAGCAGTCATTAACAGTCTCCCCTCCAAAAAAAGCCCTGGACCAGATGGCTTCAGTGCAGAATTCTACAAGACCTTCAAAGAAGTACTAACACCAATTTTCCTCAAACTATTCCACAAAATAGAAATAGAAGGAACACTACCAAACTCATTCTATGAAGCCATAGTCACTTTGATACCTAAACCACACAAAGATCCAACAAAAAAAGAGAACTTCAGACCTATCTCTCTTATGAACATTGATGCAAAAATACTCAATAAAATACTTGCAAACCGAATCCAAGAACACATCAAAGATATCATCCACCATGACCAAGTAGGCTTCATCCCAGGAATGCAAGGGTGGTTCCACATACGGAAATCCATCAATGTAATCCACCACATAAACAAAATGAAGGAGAAAAACCACATGATCATCTCCTTAGATGCTCAAAAAGCATTTGACAAAGTCCAACACCCATTTATGTTTAAAGTCTTGGAGAGATCAGGGATACAAGGCACATGCCTAAAGATAGTAAAGGCAATATACAGCAAGCCTATAGCCAACATCAAACTCAATGGAGAGAAACAAATCAATCCCACTGAAATCAGGGACAAGACAAGGCTGCCCACTCTCTCCATATCTCTTTAACATTGTACTTGAAGTCCTAGCCAGAGCAATAAGACAACTAAAGGAGATCAAGGGGATACAATTCGGAAAGGAAGAGGTCAAAGTGTCACTATTTGCAGATGATATGATAGTATACATGAGCGACCCCAAAGATTCAACCAGAGAACTTCTTCAGCTGATTAACACCTTCAGCAAAGTGGCAGGATACAAAATCAACTCAAAAAAATCAGAAGCCCTCTTGTATACCAAAGACAAAAAGGCTGAGAAAGAAATTAGGGAAACAACACCCTTCACAATAGCCACTAATAACATAAAGTACCTTGGTGTGACTCTAACCAAGCAAGTGAAAGACCTGTTTGAGAAAAACTTCAAGTCTTTGAAGAAAGAAATTGAAGAAGATCTCAGAAGATGGAAAGATCTCCCGTGCTCATGGATTGGTAGGATTAACATTGTGAAAATGGCCATCCTGCCAAAAGCAATCTACAGATTGAATGCAATTCCCATCAAAATACCAACTCAATTCTTTACAGACCTTGAAAAAAAGATTCTCAGCTTCATATGGAGAAACAAAACACACAGAATCTCCAAAACGATCCTGTACAACAACAGATCATCTGGAGGTATCTCCATTCCCGATCTCAAGCTGTACTACAGGGCAACAGTAATAAAAACTGCATGGTATTGGCATAGAAACAGAAAGGAGGATCAATGGAATCGCATAGAAGACCCAGAAATAAACCCACACACCTATGAATACTCAATATTTGACAAAGAAGCCAAATCCATTCAATGGAAAAAAGACAGCATCTTCAACAAATGGTGCTGGACCAACTGGATGTCTAGATGCAGAAAAATGAAAGTAGATCCATATTTATCACCCTGCACAAAACTAAAGTCCAAGTGGATCAAGGACCTCAACATAAAACCAGATACTCTAAATCAGTTGGAAAAAAAAGTGGGAAACAGCCTAGAATTCATTGGCACAGGAGACAACTTCCTGAACAGAACACCAACAGCACAGGCTCTAAGAGCAACAATCAATAAATGGGACCTCATGAAACTGAAAAGCTTCTGTAAAGCAAAAGACACTGTCATCAAAACAAAACGACAACCTACAGATTGGGAAAGAATCTTCACCAACCCTTTATCTGACAGAGGGCTAATATCCAGTATATATAAAGAACTAAAGAAGCAGAAAAGCAACAAACCAAGTAATCCACTTAAAAAATGGGGAACAGAGCTAAACAGAGAATTCTCTAAAGAGGAACATCGAATGGCAGAGAAACACTTAAAGAAATGCTCAACCTCATTAGCCATTAGGGAAATGCAAATCAAAACGACCCTGAGATTTCACCTTACACCCATCAGAATGGCCAAGATGAAAAACTCAAGCGATAGCACATGCTGGAGAGGTTGTGGAGAAAAGGGAACCCTCCTCCATTGCTGGTGGGAATGTAAACTGGTTCAACCACTTTGGAAGTCAATCTGGCGCTTTCTCAGACAACTAGGAGTAGTGCTACCTCAAGACCCAGCTATACCACTCCTAGGTATATACCCAAAATTTGCTCAAGTACACAACAAGTACATTTGTTCAACCATGTTCGTAGCAGCTTTATTTGTAATAGCCAGAACTTGGAAACAACCCAGATGTCCATCAACGGAGGAATGGATACAGAAATTGTGGTATTTTTACACAATGGAATACTACTCAGCAATCAAAAAGGAGGAAATCATGAAATTTGCAGGCAAGTGGTGGGATCTAGAAAAGATCATTCTGAGTGAAGTATCCCAGAAGGAGAAAGACAAACTTGGTATATACTCGCTTATATAGACCTACAAGATATGATAAACATAATGAAATCTACACACCTAAGAAGATAATCAAGAAAGTGGACACAGGTGAAGGTGATTAATCCTCATTTAGAAAGACAAATGGGATGTGCATTGAACTTATGACAGGAGTCTACCACAAAAGGCATCTGAAAGACTCTACCTAGCAGTGTTTCAAAGCAGACACTAAGACTCATAACCAAACCCTCGGCAGAGTGCAGGGAATCATATGAAAGAAGGGAAGTTAGTATGATGTGGAAAGGATAGGAGCTCTACAAGGACCAAGCATATCTGGGCACAGGGTCTTTTCTGAGACTGACACTCAACCAAGGACCATCTATGGATATAACCTAGAACTTCTGCTCGGATGTGGCCCGTGGTAGCTCAGTAACCAAGTAGTTTTCCAAAGTAAGCGGAACACGGACTATTTCTAACAGGATTTCAAGGGCAGGCTGTTTGACCCCCCCCCTCCCGGGGAGGAGCAGTCTGTTAGGCCACAGAGGAGGACTTTGCAGCCAGCCCTGAAGATACCTGATAAAACAGGGTCAGATGAAAGGGGAGGAGGTCCTCCCCTATCAGTGGACTTGGAAAGGGGCAGGGAGGAGACCAGGGAGGGAGTGTGGGGTTGGGGAGGGAATGAGGGAGCGGGATACAGCTGGGACACAGAGGTAACAAAATGTAACTAAAAAGAAAAAAAATAATAATAAAAAAAAGAAAGAAGGAGAGGAGGACCTCCCCTATCAGTGGACTTGGGGAGGGGCATGCATGCAGAAAGGGGAGGGTGGGTAGGATGGGGAGGGGAGGAAGGAGGGGCTTATGGGGGGATACAAAATGAATAAAGTGTAATTAATAAAAGTTAAATAAAAAATTTAAAAAAAAAGAAATCAACGGAAAAAAAAATAAAAAAATAAAACCTCCCATGTGGAACTGGTCATGTGGTGTGATTTGTGAACTCACTGTGTAACTTTGGTACACAATCCTCACAATATGTCCCTTCATTCCATCTTTCTCATAAAAACTACCCATTATCAGCATAATGTCTACCTGGCAACAGAACCTAAAAATTCAAAATATCTAAGCTCCATTAGCTGCAGCTGCCAGGCATCCAGTAAATACCTGTCAATTTAACTTTGTTCAGTGGCTCTCAACATTTCAGATACAAAGAAAAATAGAGTAATGAAATTTTAACTGAGACAAACATGATGTACAGGAAAGGCATCATGGATATATTATTATACACTTGCACTCAGAGTATCTGAAATTTCTGAAGATTGTACGTAGTGTGACTTAAAATTGATAAATATCAGCCCCAGACATAGAAAATGTAGCCTTTCATATATAGCTTGAAAATGCAACGCTATTGGTATTTTCATTTCCTTTATTGATTCATTATTCATCTTATATAATGTCAATTTTACAACATAGCTTTAAGAAAACCATTTATTTCAGTATCATTTAAATGTTAAATGGTGATGAAGATCCCAACAAACCGCAATAAACAAAACTAAATAATAATTTTCTTTTTGAAATTTTTTATAACTATGTGCATATGTACGGGTGTCTGTGTGGGTATGTCCAGATGTGTGCTGATGCCCATGGAGATCAGAAGAGGGCAACGGGTCCCATGGAACTAGAATTATAAATGTGGGTGAGTCATCAGATTTAGGTACTAGAAACCAAACTTGTGTCCTGTGTAAGAGCATTATTCGTTCAACCACTGGGCCTATAATAATTTTCTCTCCAGATCCAATTGTAACTTTCTTTTAGCTCAAAGAAGCACTGTGAATGCCCCAGCTGATTATTTTGAAAAGCAGTGAGTATATATGTTAGACACACTTAATCAAAGCTACTGATACTCCGTAATTAGGATTCAATGAATTCTAAAACTTAATTACTGAAATGGGTTTCTACATTTATTAAAAGTACTTAGTCAATAAATTTATTTATAATCATTAATTATCTTAACTACCAAAAAAAAATCTCTCATTAAAGATAATCAGGGTCGCTTTCAGCAAGATGGCGGCGCCGGGACCACTCTCCTTCTGACCAGCAGCACAGTAGGATCAGCACAGTGACCAGCAGTCAGAACTCTTGGCCCTAAAACACAAGTGATTGTGTTTCCCAGGTGAGAGGACACCCCACGGTGGGAGATTCAATCAGCTTTAACTCACCCAGCTAAACCGCAGAAGAGATCCCGGTTCCACCAGGTGCTTGGTCGCCACCCCAGAGCCACATGCCAGCTTGCTCTGATCACTTCCCCAAACTGAACTGTGGGCACCACACACACATCAGAGACTGGAATTTCCAGTCGAGAGATAACCCCACGGTGCAGGAAACAATTGGGACCGAACTTAGGTCACCCAGATATTCCCTGGAAAAGACTCGAGGTTCCACGGGCACCCAGGAGCCAACTCAGAACCAGAGCTGGGGACCCAGGCACCTGCACAGAGTCTTGCCTGCTTGTCTGACTAGCTGCCCCAGATAGAACCCTGGGCCCCAAGGTACCAGAGACTGGGTTTCACTGTCGGGTGCAAACCCACAGGGAGGGGAACTGCTGGTCTGATCTCAGAGCACTCAGCCGATACCACCACCCTGAAAAGGTCTCCGGAAAAATTACCCAGTTTCTGCAGACGCCAAGGCACCCAATCCCCAGAAAGGCAGAAAGGCTGAGCCAAGTAAGTCTGTGCCTGCAGGTTGTACTTGCCATCACAGACAGAAAGGCTGTCCCTAAAGCAAAGACTGGGTGTCTCTGTCAGGAGGAAACCCCACAGCAGGGTGATTATCAGGTGCAAAGCTCAGGACACCCAGCTTCAAGAGACTTTCTGTATTCACGCAGACTCTCGGCTCTAACCTTCTACTGCAGGCATGAGCACTGTGCTCACCTGCCATTATTGAGCATAGCTAGGACACTGGGGCACACAGCTGCATCCTCAGACCTACAAAAGCCAGAGAGCCATTACAGCAGCCCTCAGATACTGATCCAAGCATCAAGCAGTTATCCCTAGCTAAACTGACAAAACTGTGGGAATCCCTGGTTCTTCAAGAGGGCTGCACCCAACAATTACACCTTAAGAGCAACAGCTGCTGTTCAGTAAATTCAGAACAAGAAGTAGGGCAGGGCAACAGCAGGGCAGGCATCACCAGAACCTCTCCTGATGAGAGAAGAGCCTTCCTGAACACCACAGTTACCACACAGGTCCATACACCTGAAGTGAACTGTGGCATCCTGAGATGAACCACTATTCAGTTGACCATACCCAAAAAGCAGAGGAGAACTTCAGAAAGCCGCCAAGTGGATTCTCCCCACCCCAGGACCCAGCAGGCACCAGAAATTAATAGACGGCACCTGAGATAGAGAGATGGGTAGAGGCCAGCGAAAAAGCACAACCAGCAAAACACAAAGCAATATGGCAGCCCTAGAACCCAGTTATCCAGGGGCAAGTAGCCCTGGACACCTTAACATAAGTGAAATTTAAGAAGACGACCTTACATCTATGCTTATGAAGAGGTTAATGGAGGAAGCAAATAACATGCATAAAGAATTAGGGGAAGCTATAATAAAACAGCTTATGGCCATCCGTAAAGAAATACAGGAAGATGCAGCCAAACAGTTTGTGGCGTTCAGAGAAGAAATGATTAAATCACTGAAAGAAATAAAAGAAACAGAGGAATGTTCAAACAAACAGCTGAAGGAATTGAAGGAAAAACAGAAAAATACAGTCACATAGGTGAAGGAAATCAACAAAACGGTTCAAGATCTGAAGATAGAATTGGAAAAATTAAAGAAAACACAAATGGAGGAAATCATGGAGAGGAAGAACCTAGGAAAGAAAACAGGAACTGCAGAGGTAATTGTAACCAACAGACTACAAGAGATGGAAGAAAGAAACTCAGGTGTGGAAGATGCAATGGAAGAAATCAATGTATCCGTCAAAGAAAATAATAAATCTAAAAAATTCCTGACACAAACCATCTGGGAAATCCAAGACAACATAAGAATAACAGGAATAAAGGAAAAAGAAGATTCCCTCCTCCAAGGCCCAGAAAATATTTTCAACAAAATCATTGAAGAAAATTTCCCCAAATTAAAGGGGAGGCCTATAAGAATACAAGAGGCCTACAGAACACCTAATAAATTAAACCAGAAAAGAAAATCCTCCCCCCACATAATAATCAAAACATAAGTATACGGGACAAAGAAAAAATTCTAAAAGCTGCAAGGGGAAAAGGCCAAGTAACATATAATGGCAAACCCATCAGAATCACAACTGACTTCTCAACAGAAACTATGAAAGCCAGAAGAGCCTGGATGAATATTATGCAGACCCTAAGAGAACACAGATGTCAGCCTAGGCTACTGTAACCAGCAAAACTCTCAGTCATCATAGATGGAGAAAACAAGATATTCAATGAAAAAAACAAATTTCAACAATACCTATTCACAAATTTACCGTTACAGAAGATACTAGACGGAAAAATACAACCCAAGAAAACTAACTACTTTTAAGAAAACACAGGAAATAAATAACCTCACTGCAGCAAAACAAAAAGTAGCCAACACACAAACATACTACCATAGGAAACATCAATATCAAAGGATTTAACAGCCACTAGCCCTTATTCTCCCTTAAAATCAATGGACTAAATTCTCCAATAAAAAGACACAGACTAACAGAATGGATGCATAAACAAGACCCAGCAATCTGTTGCATACACGAAACACACCTAAATAAAAAAGATTTTAGGTGTGTCAAATAGACATTACCTGAGAGTAAAGGTCTGGAAGATAACTTTCAAAGCAAATGGACCCAAAAAGCAAGCAGGAGTAGCCATTATAATATCTAATAAAATAGATTTTCAGTAAAAATTAATCAAAAGAGATAGAGAAGGACACTTCATACTCATCAAGGGAAAAATCCACCAGGAAGATATCACAGTCCTGAACATCTAGTCCTCAAATTCAAGGGCACCCACCTTTGTTAAAGAAACTTTAATAAAACTTAAACCACATATAGACCTCCACACATTAATAGTGGGAGATTTCAACACCCCACTGTGAACAAAGGACAGGTCAACAAAACAAAAATTAAACAAAGAAACAATAACAATGATTGAGGTCATAAATCAAATGGACCTCACGGACATCTACAGAACCTTTCACCTAAACACAAAAGAATTTACCTTCTTCCCAGCACCTCATGGAACCTTCTCCAAAATAGACCATAAGTTGGTCACAAAGCACGAATCAACAGATACGAGAAGACTGAAATAATCCCTTGTATCTTATCTGATCACCATGGACTAAAGCTGGACCTTTTTTTTCTGAGAGTTAGAGAGAATACACATGAAGTTGTCTAGGTAAGGAGGTGGGGAGGACCTGGGAGGAGTTAAAGGAGAGCAAATAATGTGTTAAAAATTATTATATGAAAAATTAATCACTCTTGAATATTAAATGTTTTATACATGGGGTATTTAGTTAGCTGGTTTTGATAGATGGTTCATCTACAAGAAATAAAATACCAACAGGAAAAAAAAAGCACACACACACACACACACACACACACACACAAGGAAGCAGTCTGTATGCCACAAAATTTGAAAATCTAAATGAAATAGACAATTTTCTTGATCAATTCCACTGAATCAAAACCAGGTAAATCAATTAAATAGTCCTATATTCCCCAAGGAAATAGAAGCGGTCATCAAAAGTCTCCCATCCAAAAATAGCCCAGGATCAGATGGTTTCAGGGCAGAATTCTACCAGACCTTCCAAGAAGAGCTAACTCCAGTTCTCTTCAGACTATTCCAGAAAATAGAAACAGAAGGACCATTACCAAACTCATTCTATGAAGCCACAGTCACCTTGGTACCTAAACCTCACAAAGACTCAACAAAGAAAGAGAATTTCAGGCCAATCTCCCTCATGAACATTGATCAAAAATACACAACAAAATACTTGCAAACCAAATACAAGAACACATCAAAGATATCATCCACTATGACCAAATAGGCTTCATCTCAGGTATGCAGAGGTGGTTCAATATATGGAAATCCATCAATGTGATCCACCATATTAATAAACTGAAAGAAAAAAAATCCACATGATAACCTCCCTAGATGCTGAAAAAGCATTTGACAAAATCCATTCATGTTTAAAGTATTGGAGAGATCAGGGATACAAGGCACATATCTAAACATAGTAAAGGCGATATACAGCAAGCCTATAGCCAACATCAAACTAAATGGAGAGAAACTTAAAGCAATCCCACTGAAGTCAGGGACAAGACAAGGCTGCCCACTCTCTCCATATCTCCTCAACATAGTTCTGGAAATCCTTGCTAGAGCAATAAGACAGTTGAAGGAGATCATGGGGATACAAATTGGAAAGGAAGAAGTCAAATTATCACTATTTGCAGATGATATGATAGTATACCTGAGTGACCCCCAAAACTCTACCAGGGAACTCCTACAGCTGATAAACACTTTCAGCAAAGTGGCCGGATACAAAATTAACTCAAAAGAATCAGTAGCACTCCTGTATACAAAAGACAAATGGGCTGAGAAAGAAAATAGGAAAACAACACCCTTCACAATAGCCACAAATGACAAAAAGTACCTTAGTGTAACCCTAACCAAGCAAGTCAAAGTCTTGTATGAAAAAAAATTCAAGTCTCTGAAGAAAGAATTAGAAGAAGATATCAGAAGATGGAAAGATCTCCCATGCTCATGGCTTGGCAGGATTAACATAGTAAAAATGGCAGTCTTACCAAAAACAATCTACAGATTCAATGCAATTCCCATCAAATTACCAACACAATTCTTTACAGACCTGGAAAGAATAATTCTCAATTTCATATGGAACAATAAGAAACCCAGAATTGCTAAAACAATCCTCTACAATAAAAGATCTTCTGGAGGTATCTCCATCCCTGATCTTAAGCCTATATAGAGCAACAGTAATAAAAACTGCATGGTACTGGCATAGAAACAGAATGGTGGATCAATGAAACCAAACAGAAGATCCAGAAATAAACCCACACACTTATGGAAACCTGATATTTGACAAACATGCTAAAACCATACAATGAAAAAAAGATAGCATCTTTAACAAATGGTGCTGGTCTAACTAGATATCTACATGTAGAAAAATGCTAATAGATCCATATTTATCACCCTGCACAAAACTAACATCTTAGTGGATCAAAGACCTCAACATAAACCCAGACACATTAAAGCAGTTAGAAGATAAATTGCAGAAGACGCTAAAACTCATTGGTACAGGAGACAACTTCCTGAACAACTTCCAACAGCACAGGCTCTAAGAGCAACAATCAATAAATGGGACCTCATGAAACTGAAAAGCTTCTGTAAAGTAAAGGACACCATCATGAAAACAAAATGACTACCTACAGATTGGGAAAGAATCTTCACCAACCTTTTCTCTGACAGAGTATTAATATCCAGTGTATATAAAGAACTAAAGAAGCTGAAAAGTAGCAAACCAAGTAATCCAATTAAAAAAATGGGGAACAGAGCTAAACAGAGAATTTTCTGTAGAGAAATATAGAATAGCAGAGAAATACTTAAAGAAAAGCTCAACCTCATTAACCATCAGGGAAATACAAATGCAAATCAAACGACCCTGAGATTTCACCTTACACTGATCAGAATGGCTAAGATCAAAAACTCAACTGACAACACATGCTGTATATGTTGTGGAGAAAGGGGAACCCTCTTCCACTGCTGGTGAGAATGTAAACTTGTACAACCACTCTGGAAATCAATCTGGTGCTCTCTCACACAACTAGGAATAGCACTTCCTCAAGATCCAGCTGTACCACTCCTAGGCATATACCCAAAAGAGGCTCAAGTACACAATAAGGACATTTGCTCAACCATGTTTGTAGCAGCCTTATTTGTAATAGCCAGAAGCTGGAAACAGCCCAGATGCCCCTCAGTGGAGGAATGGATATAGAAATTGTGGTACATCTACACAATGGAATATTATTCAGTGATAAAAAAAAAAACAAGGAAATCATGAAATTTTCAGGTAAATAGTGGGATCTGGAAAATATCATCCTGACTGAGCTATCCCAGAAGCAGAAAGATGCACATGGCATATACTCACTCATATAGATATATAATATAGGATAAACCTACTAAAATCTATACACCTAAATAAACTAATCAAGAGGGAGGACTCTTGCTAAAATGCTCAATTCCTATCCAGAAAGGCAAAGAGGATGGGCATCAGAAGAAGGAGAAAAGAGGGAACAAGTAGTTTTTCTCTCCCACCAATTATAATTCATCAAAGGCTTTGTGCTGTGTACATAGGGCACTCATAGGACTGAAGACATCCATACATTCTTGGATGGATCTTTGTGTGCATCTCCCTCTAAGTTTATATCTCTGTCACACACTTAAGTATATACACACACACACACATGAGAGAAAGGGAGAGAGAGAGAGAATTCTGAACCCAATCTTTGCCTGCCTACTTTTAAGCAAACTAGTTCCAACACTTGCCACTATGTCTACCATTACAGGATTTATTCTAAATCCACCATTGCCTTTATATGTGCTTACCTGTCAAACTTATTTCATTTAAATTACACGTAGCATTAAAACAATTATGATGATCTTCAACTATCGCAGAATAAGGATAATTCTAGCTCATTATCCTTAGACGAGTCTTAGTTTCATTATCTTCCAAATTAAAAGGCACAGTGAACATTGTTTGCTAGAAGAGATCTTTTTAAAAACTTGGCTCTTTTTTTAGTAAGAGTGCTCAATTCCTATCCAGAAAGGGAAAGAGGATGGACATCAGAAGAAGGAGAAAAGAGGGAACAACCCAGGAGCCTGACACAGAGGACCTCTGAAAGGCTTTGCCCTGCAGACTATCAAGGCAAATGCTGAAACTTATGGGCAACCTTTGGGCAGAGTACAGGAAATCTTATGAAAGAAGTGGGATACAGTAAGATCTGGAGAGGACAAGAACTCCACAACGAGAGCAACAGAACCAAAAAATCTGAGTACAGGGATCTTTCCTGAGACTGATACTCCAACCAAGGACTATGCATGGAGATAACCTAAGCCCGCTGCACAGATATAGCCTATGGCAGTTCAGTATCCAAGTGGGTTCCATTGTAATAGGAACAGGGACTGTCTCTGACATGAACTGATTGGTCTGCTCTTTAATTACCTCCCCCTGAGGGGGAAGCAGCATTACCAGGCCACAGAAGAAGACAATGCAGCCACTCCTGATGAGACCTAATTGAGTAGGGTCAGAAGAAAGGAAAAGAAGACCTCCCCTATCAGTGGACTTGGGGAGGGGCATGCATGCGGAAGGTGGAGGAAGTGAGAGATTGGGACAGGAGGAGGAAGGGAACCACAGGGGGGGAATACAAAGTGAAAAAAATGTAAATAATAAAATATAAAAAAAGATAATCAGGGTCTTACAGAGATTGAACATTTAGCAGCATATGTAATAGCAAAATATTCAGAACCATTTTTAAAATCTAAACTAAAGATGAATCATAATAATTGTTAGCTGATATAATTTCATATTGTTCATTTCATTTTTAATAACTTTCATTGTTTTAAAATATTTCTTTTAATAAGTTTGAGGAGATCTCTAATCAACAAAACAAAGAAAAGAGAGACTACATGGGTCATACAAATATATTAGAATAAGCTTCATGAACACTGCTTTATCCCTTAATTGACAGGGTGGTTTCTAGGTGTTTTCATTATGATGAGGATGTGCATGTAATTTTTTTTGTTTGTTTTTTTGTTTGTTTGTTTTGATTTTACTTAATGGCACCTCTCTATGTAGTGGAGCCTAGTCTGCAACTCAGAATCTTCCTTTCTAGCCTGTTGAGGATTAGAGTTACAATTGTAAAGAAATATGCCACTACTGTGAGTTACTTATGATAATGTTCAATCATTATATATATGTTAAGTTTTAATACTTTTCTGAAAACAACATTGAAAGAAATTCAGCATTTTGCCAGGCATGTTGTCACAAATTTGTTATCCCAACATTTGAGATATTGAATAAGGAAAACAGCAAATTTAGAGACAGCCTTGCTGACATAGCAAGATGATGTAGTGTCCCTCTCCCAACTCCAAACAGACAAAAATCATCATTCATTCTTTTTATTATTAAAAATAAAGCACTTGGGATGAGTATGTGTTTCATCTGACACAGTGTTTGATAAACATTGATGAGAATTTGGGCTTGGTCACTAGCAATATATAAATTCTGTATGGTAGCTCATGCTTGGGTGAAGGGTTGAGGGTGGAGGCATGAGATCAAAAGTCCCAGGTCATCTTTACCTCCATAGCAAGTTTGAGGAAAATCTGAGATATCCAAGACCCTTTATTAACAAAAAGCCAAAAATATTTTAGAAGTTTTCTTCAATTCTTAAAGAATTATCCAAGTTAATGTATTAAGTTCTAGTTGTTCCTTTTCTTATTCTTGGAGTTTCTTTTCTTTTTTTATTTCTTGTTGTTGTTGTTGTTATTATTAATTACAGTTTATTCTCTTTGTATCCTGGCTGTAACCACTTCCTCCTTTCCTCCCAGTCCCACTCTCTCTCTTATTCTCCCCCCATGACCCTTCCCCAGTCTACTGATAGGGGAGTTTCTCCTTCCCTACATCTGACCCTAGCCTATTATGTCTCATCATGACTGTCTGGATTCTCTTTCTCTGTGGCCTAGTAAGGCCACCCCATCAGAAGGAGGTGATTAAAGAGCAGGTAACCAGAGTTCATGCCAGAGACTGTCTCTGCTCCCCTTACTAGGGTGACCACATGGAGAATGAGCTGCTCATAGACTATATTTAAGCAGGGGTTCTAGGTGCTCTCTGTGCATGGTCCTTGGTTGATTCATCAGTCTCTGCCCCAATGGGCCCAGAATTTTTGGCTCTATTGGTCTCCTTGTGGTGCTCCTGTGCCCTCCATGTCTTTCTATCTCCCTCTTCTTCCATAAGATTCCTTGCTCTGCCCAAAGTTTGGCTATGGATCTCAGCATCTGCTTCGATCCTCTGCTGGGTAGAGTCTTTCGGAGGCCTTCTGTGGTAGGCTCCATCATACTAGTGATTATTTTAAAATGAGTAATCTCTCAAAAGAAAACCAGTAATAGAGTGAAGGACTAAGAAATGGTTGCTCTCTTCACAAACTTTCCTAGTGATTGGTAATCAATTGCCAATTCAAGAGGATGCATATGTGAAGTAGAAAGAATAAATACTAGAAAGATAATGAGAAATTTTCTTACAAATTAAAGCCAGTAAAACAGTTAGCAGACTGAAAGGTTAAACTGTTAATATACATAGAATGTAAAGCTTTCTTGTACACCAAGAGTAGTCAGTTAGAAATTGGGACTGAGGAGGCATACCTTCTGATATTTTAACATGACAACATTAAATACTGTACTCCTGTCTTTTATTATTTTGAATACAATATTTCATTGTACTCACATATAAAATTGTATAGCAGCTTTAACTTGTAATCGTTCTTTCTCAGCCTTTCAACTATTAAAATTATAGGCATGTATCACCACACTCCGCTTTTGCATAGATTTCTGATAAAGAAATAAGCGAAAACAAAAAGTAACTAAATTTTTACTCCCTCAAAATATACAGTCTGTATCAGAGGAAGAAGTGTGTAAAAAACATGCAGATAATCAATACATGTGACTTTGCTCACTTTAAAGATAACATGAGTTGTCTGGCCTTTTATAGTTTTCAAATTAGAGATTTAAATTTATCTCATACCTTTACTTATTTTTACATCAGAGAAAATTTTGAACACACCTGAAGTCATATAATCACATGTGAGAGAAATCCTATAAATGCAAACAATGTGTTAAGTCATTTAGATAAAAGAAGTACCAGAGAGGAATTTTTCTGCTTTCACCATTTTTTTTCTTGCTTATTTGTTTGTTTATTTTGTTTTTTGTTTTTTCTGTTTTTTTTTGTTTGTTTGTTTTAAGACAGGAAAGACCTCACACTACAGAGAAACCCCATGAAAGTCAAGAACGTAGTAAATTCTGCAGTCGTGCTTGTACCTTTCTTTCATATATATATAAGAGAAAGTGCCCTGGAGAGAAGCCTTCTGGAGGCCAATGATGTGGAAAAGCATTCTACTACTGCAGTTGTCCCAGACACTTTCCAAAGTAAGACAGCAGAAAATGTTATGAGTGTGGGAGCCATTCCATGTTACGAAAGCCATTCCATTGGCTTTCTAGCACAAAAAGTTCTCACCCGGGTGGGAAACAGCACAACTGTGGGAGACGTTGCATTTATTCAATGGATTTAGGAACTTAAGTAAAAATATATTGGTATATTATTTTCATCTAAATAACTTTCATTTATTTAAATGAAATAATCAAAAGATTTAATTATATCGTATATGTGGTTTATGGTCAGATACAAAAATATGAGTCAAACATCCAATGAATTGTTTCTAGACATAGATGACACAGAATTGATGGTAAATAAAGCAAGATAGAAAGACAGGAACACATGAGGTTGGAGGACTTGAGAAGGAAAAGAAGTCCTCATACTCTTTTTTTTTAATTACATTTTTTATATTAATTACAGTTTATTCACCTTGTATCCCAGCTGTAGCCCTGTCCCTCATTCTCTCTCAATCCCACCCTTCCTCCCTCATCTCCTCCCATGCACCTCTCCAAGTCCACTGATAGAGGAGGTCCTCCTCCCCTTCCATCTGACCCTAGCTTATCAGGTCTCATCAGAACTGGCTGCATTGTCCTCTTCTGTGGCCCTAACTCTTGAAACGTCCTGCTAACATGAAACCTAGCACAACTAATCACCACTTAACAGACACTCCGTTTACAGATGGCTGACATGGACTAACCCCTGGTTCAGCCCTCGTGTTACAGTAGCAGTGCAGGTCCATAGAGGCACTTATCTTTCCTCTTGGCAAAACAATAAAATGTACCTCAGGTGTCACATCCCAATTTACCCAAACTGTCCAAGTTAATGTAGTAAGATGCTAAATTACCTGGCTAAGAGACTGCTCTTTAAGAGCGCAGATGGATATAATTCCATTCTAAAGAGCTGGGAAGAATAAATATCTATTTTTAATGATGTAATGCACCTTTCCTTCCCCAACTCCCTACTGGCAATGCAGGCATTACAAAACTACCATGAGGTTCTGTGAGGTCTGCTCACCTTACAGTCTTTCCTTTGTCTTCACTTCTGCCTCTTTCTTTTAAATGTTGGGAAGGGTCTAAATACGATTTTTCTAATATTTTGAGCTTTTCCTTCTCTAACATTACTTTCATTTTGCTAAGTGTTTGTGCTTATCTTTTCCTCTTCTCCATAATTTTCCTTCTGGCAACAGCCTAGATTACAGCTTGCTCACCCTGAAATCTTTCTTTAAATTGTAATATAAATATTCTTGTGCTTTCTTTTGTGTAAATCTAAAAATTGTTTTATTAATAAGACCAAGAACACTGAGAAGGAACCATAATTTACCTGATAATATGCCATCTATGTTGTGGCTCCCTGAAATTACCAGTAATATTAGTGGTTTCTAGATTTACTTCATCAGAATAGTAACCACATCCAAGGTATTTCCAGAGTCACTTTGCTTGTCTCCCATATCAAAACAGAGAGAAGGGGGAAAGTTTTCTTAATCCGTTTTTGAAATGTAATCTGAGAGCCAACAAAAGGGTACATGTGGCTGTTACTGAGAACATACATGAATGCTAGGATGTATTGAGCATTCTGTGACTTTTTTCATTTTTTAGGACAATACCTATCATTGGGTATGTCTCACTTTCTATGACACCTTGAGAAGTTCAAAACCATACTTAGGACTTTCTTATCTTCTGTGACTCTCTTTCAGAGAAGCCCACACCAGTGCTATAGGGGTATGCTATTACTTTTTTCCTGAGGCCCCATTCCCATATAACCCTGATACCTATTTTAAAATATCTCTAATAAAATCTCCAACTCTGTTTTATCATAATGTCTAGTCCTTAATTTACTTTCAACATCAAAATCATTATTTCTATTTTAGCTTGAGTCAGGTCCCAGTAGAATAAGATGAACTCCCTAAGCTGTGGGTGATGCAGAATTAAACTGTGTCTCTCTTCCATCTCCACTGACAAGAACCTGTCATTCAATCCATAAATATGGATAACTGATATTTTCTTGATAGCTATCGTTTTTTTGTTTGTTTGTTTGTTTTACTTAAAAGTTTGGGGTTGAAGTATATATATTTTTTATTAATTACACTTTATTCACTTTGTATCCCCCTATAAGCCCCTCCCTCCTCCCTTTCCCCACCCTCCCTCCCTCTTCCTCACGCATGCTCCTCCCCAAGTCCACTGATAAGGGAGGTCCTCCTCTCCTTCCTTCTGATCTTAGTCTATCAGATCTCATCAGGAGTGGCTGCATTGTCATCTTCTGTGGCCTGGTAAGGCTGCTCCCCCCTCAGTGGGATGTGATCAAAGAGCAGGCCAACCAGTTTATGTCAGAGGCAATCCCTCTTCCCATTACTATGTAACCCATTTGGACACTAAACTGCCATGGACTACAACTCTGAAGGAGTTCTAGGTTATCTCCATGCATGGTACTTGGTTGGAGTATGAGTCTCTGGGAAGACCCCTGTGTTCAAATTTTCTGGTTCTGTTGCTCTTCTTATGGAGTTCCTGTCCTCTCCAGATCTTACTATTTCCCACATCTTACATAAGATTCCATGCACTCTGCCCACCAGATAGCCATAAGTCTCCGAGTCTGCTTTGATAATTTGCAGGACAGAACCTTTCAGAGGCCCTCTGTGGCAAGTTCCTAGCTTGTTTCCTGTTTTCTTCTTCTTCTGATGTCCTTCCTCTTTGCCTTTCGGGATGAGCATTTTAGTCAGGGTCCTCTCTCTTGATTAGTTTCTTTAGATGTACAGATTTTAGGGTTGAAGTATATTTTATCTTATGTTTGAGACTTATTGCACAAGATTTTTCATAACTTTAGTTTGCTTGGTAGATTGATTTCCAGCTATTGAATCAAGCTATTGGGTTATTTGCCAGTGATGTGATTTTCTCAGAAACAGTTGGCTCTGTTTTTAAATCCAATCAATTAGTCTCCTTTTTAGAAAAAAATTCGTGAGTGAATCCACTTATATCTATGGTTACTACTGATAGGTACTTGCTATTTTCTAATATTCTGTTAGGTAAGTTTTGGTTGGCTAGATTATTGGTATTTACTTCCCTCTCATCCATTTGTGTTAGGGTTTTGTTGGTTTGCTCTGCTAGGCACACTAAGTTCCTTCTGTGTTCTCAATTCATTTTTTCCTCCTATGAAATACATTCTTCCCTATTTTCTCAAGGATGAGACTCATCTTTCTGTATTTTGTATATTTGTATGCATTTTCTGAAGGGCTGGCTTGATTGTGATGTATCTTGTTAATAAGCAAGCACTAATCTTTAAAGGGTCTCATTTCTCCATCATTTTTAAAACACACATTGTTTTTTTTGTGTATGACAGCTTTGTTTAGTTATCTGTTTTCAGTTGTAGAAACATATAAGTTATTGCTTGTCTGATTTTTAGGGTTGATAACAAGATTTCATGTTATTCTGATATTTCTGCCTTTGCATGTGAGTTGAAATGCTTCTCCTACAGCTTTAAGTGTTCATTCTTTATTTTGTATTTTTTCATATCTTGACTACAATATGGTAATATAGGCTTTTTCTCTGCTTGTCCATCTGGGTTTCTAAATGCCTCTTATCTGGATCTGTTGTTCAATGGATAGCACACTAAACTTGCAATTGCCTCTAATGCTTGGGAATTCCTTTCTTGCTCTGATTCAGGGAAATTTCTATGACATCAATGACTAAAATGTTTATGCCTTCATATTTTTACTTAAGTTTCTTTGACCCTCATAGATCCTTAGATTTGGTTTCTTGAAACACAACCTAGAGTTCTTGGCAGTTGTGATTATAGTCAACTTTTTTTTTTCCCTTTATACATGTCCAAATGTCTTATGATCTCAACTGTGTCTTCCTTCCTTGATTTTTTTTTTCTGGTTGTTCTTGTGTGTTGATGATGCTTTTTACTTGTTTGTTTGTTTTTACTGCTTGATTCTTTCTTCTCCAGAATTTGTGTGGTTCTTTGCTAGAGTCTTAATTTTCTGTATGAATTTTTATTCTATGCCTTTTATTTAAAACTTTCTTCTCAAAGTTAGTATTTTTGTCTATTTTGCTAACTTTCTTTTCAAGATCCTGAATTGATGTCATTACTTAATTACCTACTCATTTAAATGCCCTGTATGGTCATTGATCTTTTTGAAAAGCAGCTCTCTAAAAATTATGATTGGCATTTCAGGCAGTAAAAACAGAAGACATTTCCCCAAATCGAGTGAAAGAAGGCATAGGAGATATTTATGAGTCTCAAGTGCCATCCATTGCACAGCAGAGTCATGTAAGGGGCACATAGAACCCCAGATATACATCCAGAAAAGAAATCAACAATGCAATTTCATTATCTTTGGTTTTTGATGACTCGGGTCTGTGAACATGTAGGCTTACAATAGTGGTTTTCTCCCACATATTTTGTTTCTCTGAAGAATTTTATCTATCTGTTGGGACATATATTTCCTTCGGTTTTCTTATTTTCCCCCTTTATTTATCACTTGTGCTTACTTGTTTGTTTCCTTTTATGTGACTGTTTTGGTAATTTGTCTTTACTTGTTATTATTTAGGGCAAAGGTAGCTGTGGCTCCCCTTAGTGAGTTGCCACCTGTGTGCCTGATAAGATTCAGAGACAGCAGCAACAGGCTAGTGGGTGTGGAAAAAAATTAGAGGTAAGGATATCAATACTCAAGAAGTGAAATGAGGAAGGATGGGGAAGAGGAGATAAAATAAAAATGAAAAAACTATATGGTAGAACTAGAAAGACCATGTGTGTATAGAAATGAAGAAAAGAAAAAAATGTAGGAGACTGACCAGGCTTGAAGGTTTTTTTATGGTGAGCCAGAAGTGAAATCATGATAATCTGACAAAATTTAAAATTTTAAATAACAAAATAAATTTTAAAATCTTAAAATCAAGAAGAAAATCTTAAAGGAAGCAACCACATGGTAAGAATGATATTACTCCCATTTTGTTTCTTCTCATTGGGAGGATAGGGTTTCTCCTCTGCACTGTTATTTATATCATTCTCCTGTTGCACTAGAGGTATGCTAGTCTCAGCAATTCAGTAAAGTCAGTGTGACCTTCCAAATGCAGATTTCTGTGGCAGAAATGCAGAATGTGTTCCTTCTAGCAGAGTGGGCCTTAGGGCAAATCAGATAATGGTTGGCTTCTCCTGCAAGTTCTGTGCAACCATTTCTAGCATATTCTACAGGCAGGAAAGATTGTAGGTCAAAGGTTTTGTGGCTGGGTTAATGTCCACATTTCTATTTTCGTACCTTGCAGAGTAACTTTCTGCATCAAGAAGATTAGAACATAAAGACATGGGCTGCATATAAGTACCAGCTCACTTTCTCCATGTTCAATGAGTTATATGGATATTGTCCTCAGCAAGGGGACCATGCTGTCAGTTTATGGAGAGCAAACTTTTAGTTAGAAACAGCCTCCATTGTTTAGGGATTTCTATGGTACAGGTAACAACTTTCTTTTTTTTTCTTATGCTTTCAGTATTTTTTTTCACTTTTATTAATTATACTTTATTCACTTTGTCTCCCCCCATAAACCCCCCCTTCCCCTTCCAATCCCACCTTCTCTCCCCCTTCTTCACTCATGCCTCTCCCTAAGTCCACGGATAGGGGAGGACCCCTCTCCTTCCCTCTGATCTCAGTCTATCAGATCTCATCAGGAGTGGTTGCATTGTCATCCTCTGTGGCCTGGTAAGGCTGCTCCCCCCTCAGGGGGAGGTGATCAAAGAGCAGGCCAATCAGATTATGTCAGAGGCAGTCCCTCTTCCCATTACTATGTAATCCACTTGGATGGTGAACTGCCATGGGCTACATCTGTGCAGGGGTTCTAGGTTATCTCCATGAATAATCCTTGGTTGGAGTATGAGACTCTGAAAAGACCTCTGTGTTCAAATATTATGGTACATCTATACAATGGAATATTACTCAGCAATGAAAAATAAGGAAATCATGAAATTTGCAGGTAAATGGTGGGAACTGGAAAAGATCATCCTGAGTCAGCTCTCCCAGAAGCAGAAACATACACACTGTATACACTCACTCATATAGATATATAATATAGGATAAACCTACTAAAATCTGTACATCCAAGGAAACTAATGAAGAGGGAGAACTCTGACTAAAATACTAAATCCCCATCTCAAAAGGCAAAGAGGATGGACATCAGAAGAAGAAGAAAACAGGAAACAAGTTAGGAACCTGCCAAAGAGGGCCTCTGAAAGGCTCTGCCCTGAAGACTATCAAAGCAGATGCTGAGACTTATGGCCAACTGTTGGGCAGAGTACATGGAATCGTCTGAAAGAAGTGGGAAGTAATAATATCCGGAGAGGACAGGAAATCCACAAGGAGAGCAACAGGTGACAACTTTCTTAACAGAACTCACATAGTGTAGACACTAAGATCAACAATAAATAAATGGGACCTCATGATAATGAAAAAGCTTCTGTAAGGCAAAAGACATCTTCAATCAGACAAAGCTGCAGCATACAAAATGAGAAAATATTTTTACCAACTCCACATCCAAAAGCGTACTATTATCCAAAATATATAACAAACTCAAGACACTTGATATCAAAACCCCTAATAATCCAATTAAAAATCAGAAAACAAATCTAAACATATAATTCCCAATAGAGGAATTTCAAATGGCTGAGAAAAGAACTGTTCACCTTCCTTAGCTATCAGGGAAACGCAAGTCAAAACTATTTTGAGATTCCATTTTACACTAGTCATAATGGTTAAGATTAAAAAAAAAGTGTTAATTCATGCTGATAAGGGTATGGAGCAAGGGTACCACAGGTCCACTGCTGGTGGGAGTACAAAGTTGTATAGCCACTAGGGGAAACAATAGGGACGTTCATCAGAAAATTAGGAATGTATCTACCTCAAGACCCAGCTTTGCCATTTTTGGGCATATAACCAAAGGATCCTCCATGCTACCAAGGACAGTTGTTCAATATGTTCATTGCTACTTCACTCAGAATCTCCAGAAACTTGAAACTAGATGTCCCTCAACTGAAGAATGGATAAAGAAAATGTGTTACCATTACACAGTGAAGTGCTACTCAGCAGTTAAAAATATAACGTCATGAAAAATGTGGAAAATGGATGAAACTAGAAAAATATTCATTCTGAGTGATGTAACCCAGACACAGAAAAATATAGTATTATACTTATAAAGTGGCATTAGCTGTTAAGTAACTGCTGACCAAGCTACAATCCATAGATCTGTGGAAGCTAGGAAAAGAGGAATGGTCTGGGAGGGACACATAAATCTCCCTGGGAGTGGGAATTGGAAGATATTTAACTGGAGGTGAGTGGTATAGTAAGTAGCAGGGAATCAGGTTGTGTGGGAGATGGGTGGCAGAACAGAGTGTGGAGAGAGACAGCTGGACTGGCGGAGGCACTTGGGGGTGTTTGTGAAAACGGTTCAGTGGAAAATTTCTTGGAATCTATGAAGCTGATCCTAATGAGGACACCCAGTGGTAGGGGATGCTGGCCATCTCTTGTAGCCAGGCAAAGGCTTCCAGTGATGAGACGAGTTCGCACTCAATCGTTTCATATTCTATTGCAATTCATACCTCAAAAATATTATCCTGGACTTAGTGTATCAAGAAGACTTGTTAGAGAAATGCTTGTCTGTACTTGTATTTTCTCTGGATTAATGTTTGAGCTACAGGATTGACCTAAATCAGACTTGAGCTTTTCAAAACTACAAATGTATTTCACATTCAGAGGCAGAGTGATGTTCCTCTGGTTAAGGCCATCATAAAATATACTTGTTCTAAACTATTTAATTCTAACTGCAGGGTTTAAAGCCTCATTGTGTCAAAAGGTAAAAATTCAACTGTTTTCTTTTTCTTTCTGTATTCTGAAAAATGTTTCTATAAGCAAAACCTCATTGTTGGGCACAGATATGGTTCAGTGGCACAACATTTCTTAACACTTCCCTTAGTAATAGGGTAAAATTTGCCCTCAAAGTCTGTTTATCTGTTGTCATATTCTTAATAGGAAAAGTAGACAAATTCCTTATTCTCTCTAATTATCCCAATTATTTTTATTAGTTTTAAAAAGTAATATGTTGCTTTGCTACTGGCCTCTTTAACCAGCCAACTCATTTTCTTTAATTCATATTTCACAACATTGCTTTTCAAGCTTTAGTGATCAGTTAGAATTATATTCATATTTTCTAATATTCTTAATATGGGTTAATAGATTTTTCCATGTTATGCTTTCTTTTTATTTAATATGTTCTAAGTAATTTTTCAGAATTATTTATTGAAGTAAATTAAAACTTTATGAAAACTTCATCAAAGTAAATTTAAGAAAATCTACCAGTGTTGAATTTTTTCCCAGGTTTTAAATATTTTGTTACTCAAAGTAATGATGTGGTAATTTTATTATAGAAGCTTTTTGGTCATATTTCCTGATTCCTTTCCAAACACTTGGGGGAAATTTATTTCTGAACCAAATAGTTTGAGTAGTGCACATAAAGTACAATGTGAAGTCATCACAATTTCACCACATGAAATCACCACTATTGTGGTGCCTCAAACTGTTAGCTGTAGAGAGTTCACAGATTCCAACACTGCCAAAAATCTGTTACTTTATTATTTATTTATTAACTTTACATCCCTATCACAGTTTCCCTTCCCTCTTCTCCTCCCAGTCCCTCCCTCTCATCTCACCTCTTCACCATACTCCCACTTCACTTTCTCCTCAGAAAAGAGGAGGCCTCCCATGAAAAGCAACCTGACTTGGTATATCAAGGTGTAGTAGGACTAGGCTCATCATCTCCTATTGTGGCTAAGCAAGGAAGTTCAGTTACAGGAAAGGGATCCCAAGGCTGGCAACAGAGCCAGGTCCTGTTTCTGTTTTTAGGAGTCCCACTTGAAGACAGAGCTACACCACTGTTCTGTCTGTACAGAGGGCCTAGGTCTATCCCAAGTATGCTCTCTGGTTGGTAGTTCAGTCTCTGTGAGCTCCTATGTGCCCAGGTTAATGGGTTATGTTTATTTTCTTGTGGTGCCCTGATCTCTCCTGTTCCTTCAATCCTTAATCCTTTGCTGGGCATGGTGGTGCACTTTTTTAATCCCAGCACTTAGGGGGGCAGAGGCAGGCACATTGCTGTGAGTTCAAGTCCAGCTTTGTCTACAAAGTGAGTCCAGGACAGCCAAGGCTCCACAGAGAAACCCTATCTCAAGGAAACAAACAAACAAACAAACAAACAAACAAACAAAAAAACCGAAAAGACTTAGTCTTCTTCTTTCATAGAATTTCTCAAGCTCTACCTAATGTTTAGCCATGGGTGTTTGTATCTGTTTCCATCAGTTGCTGAGGGAAGACTCTCACATGACAGTTATGCTAGCTACCTTTCTGAAAGTATAGGAGAATATTAGTATATTATTGATAGTGTCAGGGGTGGGCTTTCTCTTACAACAGTGTTCAATCTGGGACAGTCATTGGTTACTCATTCCCTCAATTTATTTTCTCTCTTTCCCCCTGCATGCCTTATTGGCAGGAGAAATTGTGAGTATAAGGTTTTGTAGGTGAGTTGTAGTCACTGTTCCTCCATTGGAAGTCTTCTCTGCTTACAGAAGATAGCCTTTTAAGGCTCAACTTTCCCATTTCTAGGAGTCTTAGTTAGTGTCACCCTCATAGATTCTTTCGAGTTTCATTGGTCCTGGGATTCCAACTTGTCCCAGAGATACCACCTCCTCCCGATTAAAGTTCCTCCTACCTTACCCTTTCTGTCAATCCTTCCCTAATTTGATCCTTCCTGCTCCATCAGTCCACCAAGCTCCCTCCCTCTATCCACCCCAGATGTTTATTATATTTTCCCTTCACAGCAAGATTCAAGCATTCCCCCTTGGGTCACCTTTGTTACCTAGCTTCTTTAGGTCTATGGAATGCAGCATGGTCATCCTGTGCTTATGGCTAATGTCCCCTTGTAAGTGAGAACATAACCATGAAGGTCTTTCTGGGTGTCTGCTAACTCACTCAGCATGATCTATCTTGTTTTATGTTGAAGTCTTTGATTCACCTGCGTTTGCGTTATGTGAGGGTGCTAAATATGTATCTGTTTGCATTCTTCTATATGTAGACATCCAGTTAGACCAGCAACATTTGTTGAAGATGCTATCTTTTTTCAATTGTATGGTTTTGGCTCCTTTGTCAAAAATCAGGTCTCCATTGGGGTAGGGGTTTACTTCTAGGTCTTCTCTTAGATTCCATTGATCAACCTATCTTTTTAATGCTAATACCATGCAGTTTTTATTTCTATTATTCTGTAGTACAGCTTGAGAGCAGGGATGATGATACCTCAAGGAGTTCTTTTATTGTACAAGGTTGTTTTAGCTTTCCTGGGTTTTTTGTTTGATTATTTGTTTGTTCCTTTGTTTTTCCATATGAAGTTGAGTATCATTCTTTCAAGGTCTGTAAAGAATTGTGTTGGAATTTTGATGGGAATTTGGGTTGAATCTCTGGATTAATTTTTATGATGGACATTTTTTTTTAATTTTATTTTTCTTTTTAGTTACATTTTGTTAACTCTGTGTCCCAGCTGTATCCCGCTCCCTCATTCCCTCCCCAACCCCACACTCCCTCCCTGGTCTCCTCCCTGCCCCTTTCCAAGTCCACTGATAGGGGAGGACCTCCTCCCCTTTCATTTGACCCTGTTTTATCAGGTATCTTCAGGGATGGCTGCAAAGTCCTCCTCTGTGGCCTAACAGACTGCTCCTCCCCTGGGGGGGGGGGTGTCAAACAGCCTGCCCTTGAGATCCTGTTAGAAATAGTCCGTGTTCCCCTTACTTTGGAAAACTACTTGGTTACTGAGCTACCACGGGCCAATCAACTCAAAAAAATCAGAAGCCCTCTTGTATACCAAAGACAAAAAGGCTGAGAAAGAAATTAGGGAAACAACACCCTTCACAATAGCCACTAATAACATAAAGTACCTTGGTGTGACTCTAACCAAGCAAGTGAAAGACCTGTTTGAGAAAAACTTCAAGTCTTTGAAGAAAGAAATTGAAGAAGATCTCAGAAGATGGAAAGATCTCCCGTGCTCATGGATTGGTAGGATTAACATTGTGAAAATGGCCATCCTACCAAAAGCAATCTACAGATTCAATGATGGCCATTTTTACTGTTAGTCCTACTGATCCATGAGCATGGAAGATCCTGTCATCTTCTGATATCCTCTTCAACTTCTTTTTTCAAAGACTTAAAGATCTTGTCAAAAATATCTTTCACTTGTTTGGTTAGAGTTACATCAAGATATTTTATATTATTGGTAGCTATTGTGAAGAGTGTTTCCCTAATTTCTTTCTCAGCCTGTTTAGTGCTTGTGTAAAGAAGGGCTAATGATTTTTCTTTTTAGTTAATTTTGTTTCCAGAGACTTTTCAGAAGGTGTTTATCAGCTGTAGAAGTTATCTGGTAGTTTTGGGTGTCACTTATGTATACTATCATATCATCTGCCAAAAGCAATATTTTGACTACTTCCTTTCCAATTTGTATCCCCTTGATCTCCTTCACTTGTCTTATTACTTTAGCTAGAACTTCAAGTGCTATATGAATAGATATGAAGAGAGTGGACAGCACTGTCTTGTCTCTGATTTTAGTGGAATTAATTTAATATTCTCTCCATTTAATTTGATGTTGGCTATTGGTTCTGTGTATATTGCCTTAATTCTGTTTAGTTATGTGCTTTGTATCCTTGATCTCTCTAAGACTTCATGAAGGGGAGTTAGATTTTGTCAAAAGCTTTTTTTTAGCATCTAATTACATAATCATGTAGGATTTTTGTTTGTTTCAGTTTGTTTATGCTGTAGATTACATCGATGGATTTTCTTATGTTGAACCATTCCTCCGTCTCTAAAATGGATCCTACTTGATCATGGTGGGTGATATTTTATGTGTTCTTGGATTTGGTTTGTGACTATTTTTGCATCAATGTTTACAAGGGAGATTGTTCTGATTTCTCTTTCTTGGATGAGTCTTTGTGTATGTGTGTGTTTCTTTTCTTTTTGATATCAGGGTAATTGTTGCCTTATAAAATGAACTTGGCAGTGTCCCTTCTGTTCCATTTTGTGAGATAGGTTTGAGGAGTATTGGTATTAGTTCTTCTTTGAATCTGTAGTAGAGTACTACACTAAAACCGTTTGGCTTATGGCATTTGGAGGGGGGTGGTTTGAGAATTTTAATGGCTAGATCTAATTTCTTAGGGCTTATGGTCATATTTAAATTGTTTACCTGATCTTGACTTAACTTTGATAAGTGGTGTCTACCAAGAAAAAAAAAAAAATCCATTTTGCTTGGCTTTTCGAATTTTGTGAAGTACAGGCTTTTAAAGTAAGACTTAATGATTCTTTGGGTTTCCTCAATGTCTGTTGTTATGTGCCCCTTTTCATTTCTGATTTTGTTAATTTGGATACTGTATTTCTGTCTTTTCATTTGTTTGGCTAAAAGTTTGTTTATCTTGTTGATTTTCTCAAGGAACCAGCTTTTGGTTTCATTAATTCTATATATATTATTCTAGTTGTTTCTAATTACTTGATCGTGGCCCTGCATTTTTGGTTATTTTCTGTTGTCAGCTTCCATGTATTTGCAGGCTTTCTGTTGTTTCTCTTGTTGTTGAAGTCCAGGTTTAATCCATACTGGTGTGATAAGATAAAAGGGTTGTTGCAATTTTCTTATATCTAATGAGACTTGTCTTGTGTCAAAGTATATGGTCAATTTTGGAAGTGTTCCATGAGTTTCTGGGAAGGCATATTCTTTTGTGTTTGTGTGAAACATTTTGTACATATCTATTAGGTCCTTTTGATTCATAACATTTGTCATTTTCATTATTTCTCTGTTCAGTTTTTGTCTTGATGACCTGTTTATTGGAGATATCGGGTTGTTGAAGCCTGCTACTATTAATGTGTGTGGTTCAAGGTATGATTTAAGCTTCATTAATTTTTTTTATGGAAGTGCATGTCCTTGCATTTGGGGCCTAGATATTCAGAATTGAGATTCCGTCTTGGTAGATTTTTTTCACTTAATGAGTATGAAGTTTCCTACACTATTTCTTTTGATTAATTTTGGTTGAAAGTCTATTTTACTAGATATTAGAATGGCTGCTCCAGCTCTTTCTTTGGGTCCACTTTCTTGGAAAATCTTTTCCCAGCCCTTTACTCTGATATAATATCTGTCTTTGTTGCTAAGCTCTGTTTCTTGTATGCCTAGGCATGATGGATCCTGTTTTCACAACAATTCTCTAAGTCTGTGTCTTTATGAGAAATTGAGTAAGTTGATGTTGGGAGGTATCAACGACCTATGGTTGATAATTATTACTTTGATGTTGGTGGTGGTAATGTGTGTGTGTGTGTGTGTGTGTGTGTGTGTTTCTCTTCATTTGGTTTTAATGGAGTAGAATTATTTATTTCTTGTGTTTTCATGGGTGTACGTAATTTATTGGGTCGGAATTTTCCTTCTAGTGACTTTTGAAGGACTGGATTTGTGGATAGATAATTTTTAGTGGATATTTGGTTTTGTCCTGAAATATCTTGTTTGATCCTTCAATGGTGATTGAAAGTATTGTTAGACATAGAAGTCTTTGCTGGCATCTGTGGTCTTTTAGTGACTGGAAAACATCTCAGGCCCTTCAGAAAGTTTTAAAAGTCTCTTTTGAGAAGTCAGTTATAATTCTTATAGGTCTGACTTTATGTGTTACTTAGCCTTTTTCCCTTGCAGCTTTTAATATTTCTTTGTTCTGTATTAGAGTGTTTTGATCAGTACATGGTTGGAGAATTTTCTTTTCTGGTTAAATCTACTCAGTGTTCTGTAAGCTTCTTCTATGTTTATGAGCATATCATTTATTTAGCTCATGAAATTATCATCTATGATTTTGTGGAAAATATTTTCTGGACGTTTCAATTGGAAAATTTCTCCATCTTCTACACCTATTATTCTTAAGTTTGGTCTTTTCACTGTGTCCCAGATTTTCTGAATATTTTGTGTCAGGAACTTCTTAGATTTCACATTTTCTTTCTTTCTTTCTTTCTTTCTTTCTTTCTTTCTTTCTTTCTTTCTTTCTTTCCTTCCTTCCTTCCTTCCTTCCTCTCTCTCTCTCTCTCTCTCTCTCTCTCTCTCTCTTTCTGGCTTTTCTTTTCTTTTTTATTGTTAATATTTTTCTTCCTGTTGTTTTATTTTTTAAACTTTTATTAATTACACTTTATTCATTTTGTATCTCCCCATAAGCCCCTCCCTCCTCCCCTCCAAAACCTACTCTTCCTTCCCCTTCTTCACGCATTCCCATCCCCAAGTCCACTGATAAGGGAGGTCCTCCTCTCCTTCCTTCTGATCTTAGTCTATCAGATCTCATCAGGACTGGTTGCATTGTCATCTTCTGTGGCCTGGTAAGGCGGCTCCCCACTCAGGGAGAGGTGATCAAAGAGCAGACCAATCTGATTATGTCAGAGGCAGTTCCTCTTCCCATTACTATGTAACCCACTTGGATACGAAACTGACATGGACTACATCTGTGCAGGGGTTCTAGGTTATCTCCATGCCTGGTACTTACTTAGAGTATGAGTCCCTGGGAAGACCCCTATGTTCAAATTTTCTGGTTCTGTTGCTCTCCTTGTGAGGTTCCTGTCCTCTCCAGATCTTACTATTTTCCATTTTTTATATAAGATTACATACACTCTGCCCAACAGTTGGCCATAAGTCTCAGTGTCTGCTTTCATAATCTGCAGGGCAGAGGCTTTCAGAGGCCCTCTGTGGCAGGTTCCTAGCTTGTTTCCTGTTTTCTTCTTATTCTGATGTCCATCATCTTTGCCTTTTCAGGATGAGGATTGAGCATTTTACTCAAGGTCCTCTCTCTTGATTAGTTTCTTTAGATGTACAGATTTTAGTAGCTTTATCCTATATTATATGTCTATATGATTGAGTATACACTGTGTGAGTCTTTCTGCCTATGAGAGAGCTCACACAGGATGATCCTTTCCAGGTTCAACCATTTACCTGCAAGTTTCATGATTTCCTTATTTTTCATTGTTGAGTAATATTCCATTGTGTAGCTGTACCACAATTACTGCATCCATTCTTCAGTTGAGGGGCATCTGGGTTGTTTCCAGCTTCTGGCTATTATAAATAATGCTGCTACAAACATGCTTGAGCAAATGTCCTTATTGTGTACTTGAGCCTCTTTTGGATATATGCCTAGGAGTGTTATGGCTGGATCTTGAGGAAGCGCTATTCCTAGTTGTCTGAGAAAGCGCCAGATTGATTTCCAGAGTGGTTGTACAAGTTTACATTCCCACCAGCAGTGGAAGAGGGTTCCCCTTTTCTCCACAACCTCTCCAGCATGTGTTGTCCCTTGAGTTTTTCATCTTTGCCATTCTCATTGGTGTAAGGTAAAATCTCAGTGTTGTTTTGATTTGCAAGTCCCTGATGATTTTAAGTATTTCTTCAAGTGTTTCTCTGCCATTCGATATTCCTCTACAGAGAATTCTCTGTTTAGCTCTGTTTCCCATTTTTTAATTGGGTTACTTAGTTTTCTGCTTTTCAGCTTCTTTAGTTCTTTACATATACTAGATATTAATCCTCTGTCAGATAAAGGGTTGGTGAAGATTCTTTCCCAATCTGCAGGCATTTGTTTTGTTTTGATGACCGGGTCCTTTGCTTTACAGAGCTTTTAAGTTTCATGAGGTCCCATTTATTGATTGTTGCTCTTAGAGCCTTTGCTGTTGGTGTTCTGTTTAGGAAGTTGTCTCCTGTACCAATGAGGTTTAGAGTGTTCCGCAACTTTTCCTCTAACTGCTTTAAAGTGTCTGCTTTTATGTTGAGGTCTTTGATCCACTTAGACTTTAGTTTTGTGCAGGGTGATAAATATGGATCTATTTGCATTTTTCTACATGTAGATATCCATTTAGACTAGCACCATTTGTGGAAGATGCTATCTTTTTTCCATTCTATGGTTTTGGCATCTTTGTCAAAAATCAGGTGTCCATAAGTGCGTGGGTTTATTTCTGGGTTCTGTTCATTTCCATTGATCCACCATTCTGTTTCTATGTCAGTACCATGCAGTTTTTATTACTGTTGCTCTATAGTACAGCTTAAGATCAGGGATGGAGATACCTCCAGAAGATCTTTTATTGTAGAGGATTGTTTTAGTTAGAATTTTTCTTTCCAGGTCTATAAAGATTTGTGTTGGTAATTCAATGGTAATTGCATTGAATCTGTAGATTGCTTTTGGTAAGAGGGCCATTTTTACTATGTTAATCCTGCCAAGCCATGAGCATGGGAGGTCATTCTAAAACTTCTGATATATTCTTCTAATTCTTTCTTCAAGACTTGAATGTTTTTTTCATACAAATCTTTGACTTGCTTGGTCAGGGTAACACCAGGGCACTTTATGTACTTCGTGGCTATTGTGAAGGGTGGTGTTCCCCTAATTTCTTCCTCGGCCCTTTTGTCTTTTGAATACAGGAGGTCTACTGATTTTTTCTGAGTTAATTTTGTATCCAGCCACTTTGCTGAAGATGTTTTTCAGATGTAGGAGTTCTCTGGTAGAATTTTTCGGGTCACTCAGGTATACTCTCATATCATCTCCAAATAGTGATATGACTTCTTCCTTTCCAATTTGTATCCCCTTGATCTCCTTCAACTCTCTTATTGCTCTAGCAAGGACGTCTGGAAATAGTTTGAAGAGATATGGAGACAGTGGGCAGCCTTGCCTTGTCCTTGATTTTAGTAGAATTGCTTTAAATTTCTCTCCATTTAGTTTGATGTTGGCTATAGGCTTGCTGTATATTGCCTTTACTATGTTTAGATATGTGCTTTGTATCCCTGATCTCTCCAATACTTTAAACATGAATGGATTTTGTCAAATGCTTTTTCAGCATCTAAGGAGATTATCATGTGTTTTTTTTTTTCTTTCAGTTTGTTCATGTGGTGGATCACATTGATGGATTTCCATATATTGAACCACCCTTGCATACCTGGGATGAAACCTGCTTGGTCATAGTGGATGATATCTTTGATGTGTTCTTGGATTCGGTTTGCAAATATTTTGTTGAGTATTTTTGATCAATGTTCATAAGGGAAATTGGCCTGAAATACTCTTTCTTTGTTGGGTCTTTGTGAGGTTTAGGTACCAAGGTGACTGTGGCTTCATAGAATTAGTTTGGTAGTGTTCCTTCTGTTTCTATTTTATGGAATAGTTTGAAGAGAATTGGAGTTAGCTCTTCTTTAAGGTGTGGTAGAATTCTGTGCTGAAACCATCTGGTCCTGGGCTTTTTTTGGATGGGAGACTTTTGATGACTGCTTCTATTTCTTTGGGGGATATAGGACTATTTAATTGATTTACCTGGTCCTGATTCAGCTTTGGTAAGTGGAATCGATCAAGAAAATTGTCCATTTCATTTAGATTTTCAAATTTTGTGGCATATAGACTTTTGAAGTAAGTCCTAATGATTGTTTGGATTTCCTCAGTGTCTGTAGTTATGTCCCCCTTTTCATTTCTGATTTTGTTGATTTGGATGGTGTCTCTCTGCCTTTTAGTTAGCGTGGCTAATGGTTTGTCTATCTTGTTGATTTTCTAAAAGAACCAGCTCTCGGTTTCATTGATTCTTTGAATTATTTTATTTGTTTCTAATTGATTGATTTCAGCCATGAGTTTCACTTTTTCCAGCCATCTACTCCTTTTTGGTTTGTCTGCTTCTTCTTCTTTTAGGGTTTTTAAGTGAGCCATTAAGTTGCTTGAATGAGCTGTCTTGAATTTCTTCTTGAAGGCACTTAGTGCTATGAACTTTCCTCTTAACGCTGCTTTCATTGTGTCCCACAAGTTTGGGTATGTTGTGCCTTCATTTTCTTTGAATTCTAGGAAGACTTTAATTTCTTTATTTCTTCCTTGACCCAGCAGTTATTTAGTAGCAAGTTGTTCAGTTTCCATGTGTGTGTAGGCTTTTTGCTATTTCTGTTGTTGTTGAGGTCCAGCTTTATTCCATGGTGATTGATAGGATACAAGGGATTATGTCAATCTTCTTTTATCTGTTGAGGCTCGCTTTGTGACCAACTATATGGTCTATTTTGGAGAAGGTTCCATTAGGTGCTGAGAAGAAGGTAAATTCTTTTGTGTTTGGGTGTAAGGTGCTGTAAATGTCTGTTAGGTCCATTTGATTCATGACCTCTCTTAGATACATTGTTTCTTTTTTTAATTTCTGTGTTGCTGACCTGTCCTTTGTTGAGAGTGGGGTTTTGAAGTCTCCCACTCTTAATATGTGGGGATCTATGTGTTCCTTTTACAAATGTGGGTGCTCTTGTATTTGGGGCATAGATGTTCAGGATTGTGATGTCTTCCTGGTGGAATTTTCCCTTGATGAGTATGAAGTGTACTTCCCCATATCTTTTATTAATTTTGGTTGAAAGTCTATTTTATCAGATATTTGAATGGTTACTCCTGATTGCTTCTTGGGTCCATTTGCTTGGAAAGCTGTCATCCAACCCTTTACCTTCAGGTAATGTCTATCTTTGTGACTTAGGTGTGTTTCTTTTATGCAACATATTGCTGGGTTGTTTACACATCCATTCTATTAGTCTGTGTCTTTTTATTGGGGAATTGAGTCCATTGATGTTGAGAGAATTTAATGACTAGTGGCTTTGTTAGATCCTTTGATTTTGATGTTGGCTGTGGTCATAAGGTTGTGTGCTTGGTTGCTTTTTGTTTTACTGTAGTAAGGTTAATTATTTCCTGTGTTTTCTTGAATATAGCTAATTTTCTTGGGTTGTATTTTCCCTTCTAGTGTCTTCTGTAATGCTGGGTTTGTGTGTAGGTATTGTTGAAATTTGTTTTTGTTGTTGAATATCTTGTTTTCTCTGTCTATGAGGACTGAGAGTTTTGCTGAGTATAGTAGCCTGGGCTGACATCTATGATCTCTTAGGGTCTGTATGTTATCTGTCCAGGCCATTCTGGATTTCATAGTCTCTGTCGAAATAGGTGTGACTCTAATGGGTTTGTCATTATATGTTACTTGGCCTTTTCCCCTTGCAGCTTTTAGTATTTTTTCTTTGTCCTGTATACTTATGTTTTGATTATTATGTGGGGGGAGGATTTTCTTTTCTGGTCTAATTTATTAGGTGTTCTGTAGGCCTCTTGTATTCTTATAGGCCTCCCCTTTAACTTGGGGAAATTTTCTTCAATGATTTTGTGAAAATATTCTCTTGGCCTTGGAGGAGGTGATCTTCTTTTGCCTCTATTCCCATTGTTCTTAGGTTTTGTCTTTTTATGTTGTCTTGAATTTCTTGCATGATCTGTGTCAGGAATTTTTTAGATTGAACATTGTCTTTGACAGATACATTGATTTCTTCCATTGCATCTTCCACACCTGAAATTCTTTCTTCCATCTCTTGTAGTCAATAGGTTATGCTTACCTCTGTAGTTCCTGTTTTCTTCCCTAAGTTCTTTCTCTCCATAATTTCATCCATTTGAATTTTCTTTAATTTTTCCAATTCTACCTTCAGATCTTGAGCCATTTTGTTGATTTCCTTCACCTTTTTGACTGTATTTTCCTGTTTTTCCTTCAATTCCTTTAGCTGTTTGTTTTGAACAATCCTCTGTTTCTTTTATTTCTTTCAGTGATTTAAGTATTTCCTTTCTAAAGGCCACAAACTGTTTCGATGCAGCTTCCTGTTTTTTCTTCATAGATGGCCATAATCTATTTGTTTTTATCTTCCTCTATTTCTTTACAGATGTCCATAACCTGTTTGTTTTTATCTTCCCTTATTTCTTCATGGATGGCCATAATCTGTTTGAGTTTATCTTCCTCTATGTCTTTATGCATTTTATTTGTTTCCTCTGTTATCCTCTTCATGAGCATAGATGTTAGGTCATCTTCTTGAATTTCAATTATGCTGGGGTGTCCAGGGCTACTTGCCTCTTTATAACTGGGTTCTGGAGATGCCATATTGTTCTGTCTTTTGTTGGTTGAGCTTTTACACTGGTTTTTCCTCGTTTGGCTACCTTAGGTTTTCGGACTCAGTTTCTGGTTGTTCCTGGAATCCTGTGCTGGAGAAAATTCCCTTGGCAGGATGATGGTTTTTCCTGAAGGAAGCCTCCTCAGCTTTTTGGGTATGATTACTGTATGGCAGGTATTTTTCAGGAGTTGCCACTGCTTACCCCAAGCATAGATACCTGAGTGGTAACTGTGGTCCTTGTTCGTTGACAGGGCTCTGCTTTCACCTGGAGAAGTCCTAGAGACAGCTGCCCTGCTTCTGGGTTTCTTGCTGTAAATTTCGTGAGTTGCTGCTGTAACCTGGGTGTCCTGTGGTTTGGTTAGTTTTGTTAGGGATAACTGGATGCCCCTTGGAACATTATCTCGGTGTTCATTTTGGGGATCCAGGCCTTTTGTAGGTCTGAGGTTGGGGCCCTGTGCCTCAGTACCCAAGCGGTAATCTGTGGCAAGTGGGTACTGCTCTCCTGGTAATAGCAGGCTATCTGGTGCACAGCAGGTCCCTGGGTTGGGCTGGTCTGTGGAACCTTTTCCAGGGATATACTGGTGGCCTAAGTCTGTTCCCTTTGTTTTGTTCCCTGTGGGGATTTCTCCTGACAGTGACTTCAAGGCTCTGGTGTCCTGGGGCGCACAGTTCTGGCTGTGAGGAATAGTTGGTACAGAGCAGGTCTCTGGGCTGGCTACGCATGAACCTGCCAACCTGCAGGAACTTTTCCAGGGATATACTGGATAACCTAATTCAGGTCCCTGTTTCCTTCCTTCTTTGTAGGGTTTACTCCCGACAGGGACTCCCAGTGTCTGTTGCCCTGGGGCGCTCAGCTCTGTCTATGCCTGAGAGCTGGGTATGCAACATCTCTTTGTGCTTGCAGCTGGAGCCCAGTTTAGTGATGGCAACTCGCACCAACCGATCTGCGAGACCTTTTCCAGTTAAAGACTGGGTGACCAATGGCCAGTCCTGTTTCCTTCCTTCCCTGTGGGTTTTTCTTGTGACTGGGACTCCCAGTCTCTGGTGTTTTTGTGCCCACCAATCTCCCTGGGAAGGTGATCGGGACACGCAGGCGTGTGGCTCTGGTCTGGTGACCTAGTGCCTGCGTGAGCAAGGATCTCTTCCGGGTTCTAGCTGAGTGACCTGAGAGCAGACCTAACTGATTCCCACACCATGGGGTTTCCTCTAACCTGGGAAACACAATCACTGTTGTTTTAGGGCCCAGAGTTCAGTCTCTTGGTCGTTGTATGGAAAATGTTGTCCTGCTCCTCAGATTCAGTGTTCTCCTGGTGCTGCCATCTTGTCCCCCCTTCACATTTTCTTTGGCAGATATATTGCTTTTTTTCTAGTGTGTCTTGTATACCTGATATTTTCTCTTGCTCTCTTGAGTCTCTTGTATTCTGTTGGTGATGCTTGCATTTGTAATTCCTGTTCCCTGTCTCTTTTTAAGTTTTTTCTTCATTTCCTATAATTTATTTTAATTACATTTTATTTTATATATTAATTACAGTTTATTCACTTTGTATCCCAGCTTTAGTCCCCTGCCTTCTCCCCTCCCCATCCCTCCCTCTCTTCCTCATTTTCTCCTATGCCCCTACTTATAGGAAATGAAGAAGAAAAAGGATGTCTGAGATGTCTAAGAAAATATAAACACTAAAGTATTAAATTTTTCCGTAAAGGAAAAAAAAAACCCTTTTACTTATTTATTTTATGTATGTGAGTGCTTTATCTGAGTGTATACCAGCATGAAAGAAGACGGCATTAGATCCAAGGATAGATGGTTGTCAGCCATCATGTGGTTGCTGGGAATGAACTCAAGTCCTCTGAAGAGCAGTGCTCTTAACAGCTGAGCCATCTATCCAGCCCCCAGTTCCTGTTCTCTTTCCTAGGATTTCCATCTCCAGGGTTCCCTCTGGGTTCTCTTTACTTCTTCTATTTCCATTTTTAGGTCTTAAACAGTTTTATTCATTTCCTTCACTTGTTTGACTGTATTTTCCCCTGTTTCTTTAAGGGATGTATTCATTTACTCTTTAAAGGCCTTTATAATCTTCATAAAATTGGATTTCAGGTTTGTTTTGTTTTGTTTTGTTTTTGCATTTTGTTTGTTTTGTTTTTTTTTTTGTGTGTGTGTGTTTGTGTGTGTATGTCTGTATGTGTGTATGCCTGTGTGTGTTTCAGCTGTTAGGATATTCAGGGCTTGTTGTAGTAGGATAAATAGGCTCTGGTAGTGCCATATTGGCCTGGTTGGTGTTGATTGTGTTTTTATGCTGGGCTTATAACCATCTGGATTTTGCAGTTATTATCGATTTAGATGCTTGTTTCTTAGTTTATCTTTGTTGAATGGATGTTTTTTGGAGGTTTTTCCCATGGATTCCCCTTACTTTCTGTCTCCTGCACTGAGTGGCCTGGTATTATGTTGACAAGCTCGACTTCAGCTCCAGTAGGGTCTCTCCCCTCAGGTTTTTGTGACCTGAGTTGTATCTGGATTTTGGGTGTTATCCTTGACTCTGTGGTACATGGTACCAGTGTGACTTGGGGTACCTGGTGCTGGTGGGCCTCCAGGAAAGCAGACCAGTTATGGGCTAGAAAATGAGTCCCAGTGGATGAGGTCCAGCATAAGGCTGATGGGTGTGTTTTAGGAGAATGTAACTCTATTGGGCAAGGGCTTAGGGCAGAATTATTCATACCTGTGTGTCTCTGTTGACCACAGGCCTCCAGGAGTGCTGGCGGAGCTGTGGGACAGGAAATTGAGTTCAGGGTATGGGATGACATTTACCTTTGTTGTGTGTACTCTCAGGTGAATTGGCCGGTAAGGGGAATGGGCAGGGAAAGGCTTTCTTGGTGAGTCTGGTGCCAGTAGCTCTCCAGGAAAGCAGGCAGAGATCTAGAACAGAAAAAGTAGCACAGGGAATGGGGTAAAGTCTACCATCATTGGGGTGTTTTCAGCAGAGTTAGCTGGCAGGAGTTTGAATCGGCTAGGGGTTTACATGGAGTCCCTGGGTCTTGCAGGCCTCCTTGGAAGTAGGCAGAGTTGTAAGGCAAAAAATGAGACAAAGTGAATGGAGTGCAGTTTACCTCTGTTGGAGGTGCTTTTATGGGAGTTGGTAGGCCGGAATCTGTTATTGCTATGTGAGTATAAATGCACAAGTAGAGAAAAAAAAGCAGAATACAAGGAACAGAAGTGAGACACTGTGATGAGTACTTGGTTGTCTTGGTAGTCAAGTTGACTGCATCTGGAATTAGCTAAAACCCAAATGACTAGGCACACCTGTGAAGGATTTTTTTTTAATTAAATCATTTGAAGTGGGGAAAAATAATTCTAATCTGAATTTTTGAGTGGGAAGATAGACCTTTAATCTATATCTTTTGAGGTAGGAAGATCTAACTTAAATCCGGATTATACCTCTCTTGGCAGCCTGTATAAAAGATATGGAAAAAAAAGCTTTGTTTTTTGTTTTCTCACTTGCTCTAACTCCTTTATAACAACTCCATTTCTTTCAGGCATGACAGGCAACATCTTCAGAATTCCAGTGTATAATGAAGACCAAATGAGACAGCCAGCCTCATGGACTGAATAGCTACTGAATTCTTGGATCTTCTGTTCACAGGTAGTCATTGTTGAACTAGCTACACTACAACCTGTAAGTCATTCTAATAATCATGTGTACATATATACATATATGCACATCTATACATATACACATACCTACAAATACACATATATACACATATGCGTACTTACATAAAGAAAGAGAGGGAGTGGGGGGGCCTAGATGGCGGCACCAGGAGAACACCATGTCTGAGAAGCGGGACAACACACTCCGTTCAGCAACCAGGAGACTGAACTCTGGGCCCTAAAACAACAGTGATCTATCATGTTTCCCAGGTGAGAGGAGGCTCCCACGGCGTGGGAATTGGTCGGGTCCACCCTCGGCTGCCCAGCCAGAACCTGGAAGAGAACCCGGCAACTCGGGCTTTGGGTCTCCAGGCTGGTGCCGCAAGCCTGCTTGTCACGATCAATTTCCCAGGCTGATTGGTGGGCACAAGGGGGCCTAAGGCTGGGAGTCCCAGTCGCAAAAAAACCCCACGGGGAAGGAAAGATGCCAGACTGGTCACGGGTCACCCAGTCTTTCCCTGGAAGGTCTCTCCGACCACGGCGGGTACCTGCCACCATCACAACTGAGCTCCCGCCTCGGGTGGATAGCAGCTGCGCGCCCAGCTCAAAATCCCTACTCCCTCTTTGGAGGAGGCAGGAGGCATCCAGCAGAATCTGCCACAGACCACATTGTCTGTACCCCAACCCGAGATCCGGGCTGAGAAAACCCAATCCTTTTGGGCACTCCCCCAAACGCCGCCATCACCCTGCCGCAGCGGAGCAGAAGGATAAAGAGGCCAACAGAGGCTTCACAGTGCCGGAACTCCAGTGCTGCTGGCCGCTCCTAGCAAACAAACTACAGCTCAAGATCTGGGACTGTGGTCATTCTACACGTCCTGAAATTATCCTGGGTCCAGCGCAATAAGGTCTAGCAGCAAGTTCGATCACCGGCACCCCCCCCACCATGGCAGAGAAACGCCACTGGCTCAGGGCTCAGGATCCGACTGAGAAGCCCCAACCCCTGCTGGCACTCCCCTGAGAGCACCTCCATAAGCTTGCCCTAGAAGAGGAGAAGATCAGAGGGGAAGGACAGAGAGGCAGCCTGCCAAGGACACAGTACCCTCTCTCCAGCTCACCCAGCGGCCCCTAGCAGAGAAACCCAAGCTCTGGATCTGAGGACACTCAACCCTACCCGGTACTCTCTTGGGATCAGCAAACATAGATTCTACCACTAGGCTGCTTCTGGCAGAGAGATCTGGGCCCGGGATCTGGGATTGAGTACACACATCCTAACTCTTTCCCGCGCCACCCAGGGACCAAACAACATAACCCCTCCTGGCAGAGGGAAAGGACAAAGAGGCAGCACACAGGAAAGGTGGACACCGAGTCCTGCGGCCACAGTGTCACAGAGCTGACTGTTAGCCTACCCATGCACTTTCGCAGCAGGACCAAAACAGAGAGTAGTGAGCAAGGAGAACCCCTGTGCATTCCAACTGGTCCTGCAAGAGAGTGAGTAAGCCTTCTAGGGAGAGTTTGCCCCAGACCCAGGGCCTCTCCACAGAAGCAACCAGATGAGATCCCTGCCACCCACACTCCTAGTGTGGGCATTAGAGGGATTCTTGGGATAGCGACCCCAACATTGAAGCCTCTGCCTTGCGGGTCCACCAGGGCAATCCAGGCAAACAATCCCTGGATCTCAGTCAGAACTGTGCAATAGTGGCTTGCAGGCCACTGCAATAGTCAGAGAATCCGCGCATGCACACTGCGCCCGCTAAAAGCACACGCGAATAGCGCCAGTGTCACATTCTTTACTTAGGCAAAACTGAAAACACAGTGCACACTCCCAAACCAGTGAACCTCTCTCATCTTCCTGAAAAAACAGTCCAGAAAACAGAAAGAGAGGATCATAGCCCAAACTACAATCTCGAGGAACAACCAGTGAGGATTATAAATAACCAGATGGCTAGAGGCAGATGTCAGAACACTCCCAACAAAAATCAGGATAAAATGACCTCACCAGCAACCTCACAAAACAATGGACCCTTCAATTCACTAGATATACAAGAAAACGACCTCAAAACTATGTTTCTCCAGCTATTAGAGGCCCATAGAGATGAAATGAACAAAGCCCTCAGAGAAATAACCAAAGAAATCGAGACTAACCAAGAAGAAACAAATCGAGCTCTCAGAGAAATGACCACGAAAATTGAGGCAAACAGAGAAGAAATGCACAAAGCTCTCAAAGAAATGTCCACACAAATGAAGGCAAATAAAGAAGAAATAAACAAAGCTCTCATAGAAATACAGGCAATTATACCCAAAGAAGTAGAGGCAAAATTAGTGATACATAGAAAGGAAACAGACAAAAAAATAGAAGCTATCATTGAAAAGCAGGAGTCCACATTCAAACAGTTGAAGGAAATGGTGCAAGACATGAAAACAGAATTAGAATCAATAAAGAAAACAAAAATAGAGAAAAAGCAGGAGCTGGAGAACATAGAGAAAAGATCAGGCACTACAAAGGTAAGCATCACCAACAGAATACAAGAGATGGAAGAAAGAATCTCAGGAGCCGAAGATACACTTGCGGAAATTGACACGTCTCTCAAAGAAAAAATAAAATCAGAAAAGTTCCAAACACAAAACATCCAAGAAATCAAGGACACCATGAAAAGACAAAACCTAAAAATAATAGGAGTAGAAGAAAAAGAAGACATCAGGCTCAAAGGTCCGGAAAATATTTTCAAGAAAATTATAGAAGAAAACTTTCCCAACTTAAAGAAGGAGATGGCCATAAACATACAAGAGGCCTACAGAACACCAAGTAGACTAGACCAGAAAAGAAATTCTTCACGTCACATCATAGTCAAAACACTGAACCTACAAAGCAAAGAAAAAATTCTAAAAGCAGCAAGGTAAAAAGGCCAAGTAACATATGAAGGTAGACCTATCAGAATCACACCATATTTCTCAACAGAAACTATGAAAGCCAGAAGGACCTGGACAGAAATCATACAGTCCTTAAGGGACCACAGATTCCAACCCAGACTACAATACCCAGCAAAACTTTTAATCAACATAGACGGAGAATTCAAGATATTCCAAGACAAAACCAAATTTAAAAAATATCTACATAGTAACCCAGCTTTACAGAAGTTACTAGAAGGGAAACTCCAAACCAAAAAAAACAACTACATCGAAGGAAACAGAGGAAATAGATAACTACACAACAAAAAAACCAAAAGAAGACAAGCAATGAAACTCAGTGACACCACCAACACCACATCTAAAGTAAGTAACAATTGTTGGTCACTAGTTTCTATCAACATCAATGGGCTCAACTCCCCAATTAAAAGACACAGACTAACAGAATGGTTGTGGAAACAGGATCCATCATTCTGTTGCATCCAAGAAACACACCTATGCAACAAAGATAAACACTACCTCAGAGTAAAGGGCTGGAAAAATGTCTTTCAAGCAAATGGTTCCAGAAAACAAGGGGGAGTAGCCATCCTAATATCTAATAAAATAGGCTTTCAACCCAAGTTAATCAAAAAAGATAAGGATGGCCACTATATTCTCATCAAAGTAAAAATCCACCAAGAGGACATCACAATTTTGAATATCTATGCCCCAAATACAAGAACACCTACGTTCGTAAATGAAACAATATTAAAGCTTAAATCACACATTGATCCTAAAACCCTAATAGTGGGAGACTTCAACACTCCACTCTCACCAAGGGACAGATCAACTAGACAGAAAACAAATAGGGAAATAAAAACACTTACAGAGACCCTAAATCAAATGTACCTAATAGACGTCTACAGATCTTTTCATCCAAACTCAAAAGAGTATACCTTCTTTTCAGCACCACATGGAACTTTCTCCAAAATAGACCATATAGTTGGTCATAAAGAAAGCCTCAACAGATACAAAAAGATTGAAATAATCGCTTGTATTCTATCTGACCACCATGGACTTAAGCTGGACCTCAACAACAACAGAAATAACAAGCAGCCTACACATGGAAACTGAACAACCTGTTACTCAACGACAGCTGGGTTAAGGAAGAAATAAAGAAAGAAATTAAAGACTTCCTAGAATTCAATGAAAATGAAGGCACAACATACCCAAATTTATGGGACACATTGAAAGCAGTGCTCAGGGGAAAATTTATAGCACTAAGTGCCTGCAAGAAGAAATTTGTAACATCACATACAAACAACTTAATGGCTCAACTGAAAACCCTAGAAAAAAAAGAAGCAGATACACCCAAGAGGAGCAGAAGGCTGGAAATAATCAAATTCAGGGCTGAAATCAATCAATTAGAAACAAATAAAACTATTCAAAGAATCAATGAAACAAAAAGCTGTTTTTTTGAGAAAATCAACAAGATAGACAAACCCTTAGCCAAACTAACTAAAAAGCAGAGAGAATCTATCCAAATCAACAAAATCAGAGATGAAAAGGGTGACATAACTACAGACACTGAGGAAATTCAAACAATCATTAGGTCATACTACAAAAGCCTATATGCCACAAAATTTGAAAATCTAAATGAAAAATGGACAATTTTCTTGTTAGATTCCATCTTCCAACATTAAGTCAAGATCAGGTAGAAAGACTGAACAGCCCTATATCCCCCAAGGAAATTGAAGCAGTCATTCACAGTCTCCCCTCCAAAAATAGCCCTGGGCCAGATGGTTTCAGCACAGAATTCTACCAGACCTTCAAAGAAGTGCTCACACCAATTATCCTCAAACTATTCCACAAAATAGAAACAGAAGGTACATTACCAAACTCATTCTATGAAGCAGCAGTCACCCTGATACCTAAACCACACAAAGACCTAACAAAAAAAAGAGAACTTCAAACCTATCTCTCTTATGAACATTGACACAAAAATACTCAATAAAATACTTGCAAACTGAATCCAAGAACACATCAAAGACATCATCCACCACGACCAATGAGGCTTCATCCCAGGCATGCAAGGGTGGTTCAACATACCGAAGTCCATCAATGTAATTCACCATATAAACAAAATGAAGGAGAAAAACCACATGATCATCTCCTTAGATGCTGAAAAAGCATTTGACAAAGTCCAACACCCATTCATGTTTAAAGTCTTGGAGAGATCTGGAATACAAGGCACATATCTAAACATAGTAAAGGCAATATACAGCAAGCCTATAGCCAACATCAAACTCAATGGAGAGAAACTTAAATCAATCCCACTGAAATCAGGGACAAGAGAAGGCTGCCCACTCTCTCCCTACCTCTTCAACATAGTACTTGAAGTCCTAGCCAGAGCAATAAGACAACTAAAGGAGATCAATGGGATACAAATCAGAAAGGAAGAGGTCAAAGTGTCACTATTCGCAGATGATATGATAGTATATATGAGCGACCCCAAGAATTCAACCAGAGAACTCCCCTAGTTGATAAACACCTTCAGCAAAGTGGCAGGATACAAAATCAACTCAAAAAAATCAGAAGCCCTCCTGTATACCAAAGACAAAATGGCCGAGAAAAAAATTAGGGAAACAACACCCTTCACAATAGACACTAACCATATAAGGTATCTTGGGGTGACACTAACCAAACAAGTGAAAGACCTGTTTGAGAAAAACTTCAAGTCTCTGAAGAAAGAAATTGAAGAAGATCTCAGAAGATGGAAAGATCTCCCGTGCTCATGGATTGGTAGGATTAACATTGTGAAAATGGCCATCCTGCCAAAAGCAATCTACAGATTCAATGCAATTCCCATCAAAATACCAACTCAATTCTTTACAGACCTTGAAAAAAAGATTCTCAGCTTCATATGAAGAAACAAAAAACCCAGAATCTTCAAAAGAATCCTGTACAACAACAGATCATCTGGAGGTATCTCCATCCCCGATCTCAAGTTGTACTAGAGAGCAATAGTAATAAAAACTGCATGGTATTGGCATAAAAACAGAAAGGAGGATCAATGGAACCGCATAGAAGACCCAGAAATAAACCCACACACCTATGAATACTCGATTTTTGACAAAGAAGCCAAAACCATTCAATGGAAAAAAGACAGCATCTTCAACAAATGGTGCCGGTCCAACTGGATGTCCACATGCAGAAAAATGAAAATAGATCTATATTTATCACCCTTCACAAAGCTAAAGTCCAAGTGGATCAAAGACCTCAACATAAAACCAGATACTCTAAATCTGTTAGAAGAAAAAGTGGGAAACAGCCTAGAACTCATTGGCACAGGAGACAACTTCCTGAACAGAACACCAACAGCACAGGCTCTAAGAGCAACAATCAATAATTGGGACCTCATGAAACTGAAAAGCTTCTGTAAAGCAAAGGACACAGTCATCAAAACAAAACGACTGCCTACAGATTGGGAAAGAATCTTCACTAACCCTTTATCTGACAGAGGACTAATATCCAATATAATCAAAGAAATAAAGAAGCTGAAAATCAGCAAACCAAGTAATCCAATTAAAAAATGGGGAACAGAGCTAAACAGAGAATTCTCGACAGAGGAATATCGAATGGCAGAGAAACACTTAAAGAAATGCTCATCCTCATTAGCCATCAGGGAAATGCAAATCAAAATGACCCTGAGATATCACCTTACACCCATCAGAATGGCCAAGATGAAAAACTCCAGGGACAACACATGCTGGAGAGGTTGTGGAGAAAGGGGAACCCTCCTCCACTGCTGGTGGGAATGTAAACTGGTACAACCACTCTGGAAATCTATCTGGCGCTTTCTAAGACAATTAGGAATAGTGCTTCCTCAAGACCCAGCTATACCACTGCTAGGTATATACCCAAAGTTTGCTCAAGTACACAAAAGGGATATTTGCTCAACCATGTTTATAGCAGCTTTATTTGTAATAGCCAGAACCTGGAAACAACCCAGATGTCCATCAACGGAGGAATGGGTACAGAAATTGTGGTATTTTTACACAATGGAATACTACTCAGCAATCAAAAAGAAGGAAATCATGAAATTTGCAGGCAAATGGTGGGATCTAGAAAAGATCATTCTGAATGAAATATCCCAGAAGGAGAAAGACAAACACGGTATATACTCACTTATATAGACCTATAAGATATGATAAACATAATGAAATCTATACACCTAAAAAATATAATCAAGAGAGCGGACATGGGGTAAGATTATCAATCCTCGTTTTGAAAGACAGATGGGATGCGCATTGAACATTGACAGGAGTCTACTGAGTGCATTTGAAAGACTCTAACTAGTGTTTTCAAAACAAAGACTCATGACCAAACCTTTGGCAGAGTACAGGGAATCATAAGAAAGAAGGGGAGTTAATCTGATGAGGAAAGGATAGGAGCTCCACAAGGACCGAATATATCTGGGCACAGGGTCTTTTCTGAGACTGACATGCAACCAAGGACCATGTATGAATTAACCTAGAACCTCTGCTCAGATGTAGCCTGTGGTATCTCAGTAACCAATTGGTTTACCATAGTGAGGGGAACAAGGACTATTTCTAACAGGAACTCAATGACTGGCTCTTTGGCCTCCCAACCCTCCAATGGAGGAGCAGTCCTGTTAGGCCACAGAGGAGAGCTTTGCAGCCAGTCCTGAAGATACCTGATAAAACAGGATCAGATGAATGGGGAGGAGTTACCCCCTATCAGTGGACTTGGCAAGGGGCACGGTGGAGATGAGGGAGGGAGGGAGGGACTGGGAGGGAATGAGGGATCGGGACAAGGCTGGGATACAGAGTTAATAAAATGTAACTGATAAGAAAAAAATAAAATTAAAAAAAATATTAAAATTATTTAAAAAAAAAAAGAAAGATAGGAGAGATTCCTTCTATAGTCCTCCCATAGAGAACCCTGACTAACACAGGTGGCATGGTGTGTGTGTGTGTGTGTGTGTGTGTGTGGTTGAGATTAGCTATTTTCCTAGGGCCCATAGAAGAATTTTAAAGTATATTTCATGGTCAACTCTAAGTTTTAAATGAACACATTGCAACCTATTCTCAAACCATTGCAAGCTTTCCTGATGACCTTCAGACTTTGTCAATGCTAATGAAATAGCGTCATTATTTTTACACAAACCTCTTTAAATAGTTTTATACAAACTTCTTTAAATAGTATGTATGAATAAATTCTGTACTTGAAACAAAACTTGATACACTAGGTATTGTGAAATAAGTTGGTGAAGAAATAATTGAATAGACAAATAGAAATAAACTGTGGAAAGCCGCTTGGGCATGCCCTGGCAAAACGCCATTACAAGATGGCGCCGACATCCGGCTCTGACCCTGGAAGACAAGTAATATTACGCATGCACAAGGGCAAAATCGCGCCAAGTCTTGGCCCAGCCCAGGGCGTCTTGTGAGGTAATGAGTAAGCAGCCAATCATAGACCACACGCCGCCTTAGGGTGTATACAAGCAGTGCCATTCCTGGGCTCGGGGTCTTCCTCCTCTCATTGCTTGACTGCAATAAAGCTTGCTGCAGAAGGATCCTGTTGTCCGTGTGCGTTCTTGCTGGCGAAACGACCACGCGGGTTGCAACAACTGGTGCGGAAACCCGGGACACCGGGCTATTGACCATCGTCGGCGCTGAGGAGACCCCCCACCGCGGGGAGGATTCAGAACTGCAGTCTCAGGTAAGCTCTGAGAGACATGTTCCTTGAGCCTCTCGTGGCTATAGGAGTGGTTCTCTTGGCTTTTCTTTTGTTTTGTGTGGGCGGATATTGCTCTTGCTTGCAAGATTCAAATTGCCGCCACGCTATATTAGAGGGAGAAGCCGTTTTAGGGGAACTACAGGATAGCATGTCAGAAACAGAGCGAAGTAAACGTCTTGGGGCCCGAAAGAAAAGACATAAGGATAAGCAGTTAAACCCCTCCAAGGAGGAGAAAGATAAGGGAAAGGACGCCCTGGGAGAGAAAGATAAAGAGGAATTTTCAGCTAAAACTAGTAAAAAGAAGCCTTTGTATTCACTAAAGGAACTAGAGGCTTTGGGACTTTCCAGTTCCGATTCAGAGGGACTTTCCCCTTCTGAGGAGGAGGATCTAGAAGAGGAAGCAGCTCGCTATGAGAGAGAGAGGTACCACCCAGACGAGCGGCAGCCCTGGAAAAATCGAAAGCAAATAAAAGCAGGAAGTCAGGGTGCTGTCTCTTCTTGGCCCGCTGCTTCTGCCACTCCCTCTGATCCCCCGCCTTATTCCCCGGGTGGAGGCTCTAAGACATTTATGTCCTCCCAGGCTCGAAGGCAAATTTCTCTCGAGTACCCTGTATGGGAAAATGTTGAAGGAGGATGCACTCATGTAGCCGTAGATTACCCTCAGATCAAAGATCTCGCAGAATCTGTCAATAAATATGGTATAGATGCTAATTTTACCATTATGCAGCTAGAGAGACTTGCCACCGTGGCTATGACTCCTAATGATTGGGAGACCACTATTAAAGCTGCCTTACCTAACATGGGTCAGTATATGGAATGGCAGGCACTATGGTATGACGCCTGTCAAGCTCAAGCTCGGACTAATGCCTTGGAAGTGGGTCCCCAGAGAGAATGGAAACAGGACAAGGTCAATATGCCAACAATCAGACCAACTATGAATGAGGAGCTTATGGGCAGGTTTCAACCTCTGCTATTAGAGCTTGGAAAGCACTTTCAAAAAAGGGGGAACCCACAGGTCATTTAACAAAAATAAGGTCCTCAGGAGCCTTTTGCTGATTTCGTGGCCCGAATGACGGAATCAGCAGGCAGGATCTTTGGTGATCTGGAACGAGTTAAGCCAATGATAGAACAATTAATCTATGAAAATGCTTCCCCCGAATGTAAAGCAGCTATCCTCCCAAGGAAAAATAAGGGATTAACAGACTGGATAAAAATCTGCCAAGGACTGGGAGGACCTCTTACAAATGCTGGTTTAGCAGCAGCTATTTTACAAAGCAGAAGCCAAGGTCAATCAAAGAATTCTAGGGTTTGTTTCAACTGTGGAAAACCTGGATATCTCAAACGAGAATGTCAAACTAAACAGCAGAAAAAGATCCCTGGTCTCTGTCCAAAGTGTAAAAAAGGACGCCATTGGTCCAATGAGTGTAGGTCGGTTAAGGATATTCAAGGAAAAATTATTTACCATGATGCCCCAGCAGCGGCTATCCTGCAGAGCAAGAGCCGCTCAGGTCCAGGAGGCAATAAAACCTGCTATAGCTGTGGTAAACCAGGCCATTTGAAGCGAGATTGCCGTGCTACTGCACAAAAGAAAGTCCCAGGATTGTGCCCCAAATGTAGGAGGGGTAATCATTGGGCCAATGAATGTCATTCAGTTAGGGATATTCAGGGAAAACTTATTCAGCATAAAGCCCCCCCTAATGAGAGGAATAAAAATATTCCAAAAAACGGGTTTCAGGGTCCCAGGGCCCCAAAAGATATGGGACACAAGCAGGCAACAGGAGGGTCTATCCAGCTGTAGAGCAACGAGAGGATCAGCAGGATTGGACCTCCGTTCCACCTCCCAGTTCTTATTGATGCCCCAATTGGGTGTTCAGCCCGTTCCAGTTGAGTTTGAGGGCCCTCTGCCCGAGGGAAGTGTTGGTCTGATACTCAGACGCTCCTCTCTTACCCTAAAGGGGCTTATTATCCATCCTGGAATAATAGATCAAGATTATACTGGAAGGCTTCAAGTTCTTTGTTCTTGTCCGCAAGGAATATTTTCCATTTCCCCTGGAGATAGGATTGCCCAGTTAGTTCTCCTTCCAAGCTTGCAGGATGTTTTCCCATCCACAGGAATGACAAGGGGCAACGAAGGGTTCGGTTCTTCATGAACTGACTTTGCTCACTTGGTGGTTGATTTAAAAACTAGGCCCACCTTACAATTACAGATAGAGGGGAAACTTTTCACTGGCATTTTAGATACTGGGGCTGACCGGAGCATTATCTCCTCAAATTGATGGCCTAGGGCGTGGCCTGTTACACAATCATCTCATTCCTTACAAGGGTTAGGATATGAAGCCAGCTCTGCAGTCAGCTCACGCCCGTTGACCTGGCAAGTACCAGAGGGTCAGACAGGAAGTTTCATACCTTATGTACTTCCTCTCCCCGTTAATCTCTGGGGAAGAGACATCTTGCAAGACTTGGGATTGGCATTGACCAATGAGTACTCTCAACAAGCTGTTGATATAATGAAAAGGATGGGTTATAAGAAAGGAAAAGGCCTTGGTAAACAGGAACAAGGGAGATTACACCCGATTTCACAGGAAAGTAATGCAGGGAAACAAGGCCTGGGTTTTCATTAGCTGCCATTGAGGGTTCCATGCCCATATCTTGGCTCACAGAGGAGGCCGTATGGGTTCCTCAATGCCCCCCTCCTCTGAAAAGCTGGAAGCCGCTACAAGGCTGGTTAAAGAACAGGTATGTCATTCAGCATTGCCTCGAGGCATGGAGTGCCTGGGGAAAGCCTAAAATCCTTATACTTCCCAAAAATTTGGACAATTCTGTCGCCAGATGGGGGTGACCCATCTGACAGGTCTCCCATATAACCCTCATGGACAAGGCATCATAGAACGAGCTCATCGCACACTCAAATCTTATTTAATAAAACAAAAAGGGGGAGTCGAGGAGGCTCTGCCCTCAGTACCACGAGTGACTATCTCTATAGCACTCTTCACCCTTAATTTTCTAAATTTAGACAGTCAGGGCCGTTCGGCAGCAGATCGTCATTGTCTGGAGCCCGATAGGCCTAAAGAAATGGTCAAATGGAAAGATGTCCTGACTGGTCAATGGAAAGGCCCGGATCCTATTTTAATAAGATCCAGGGGAGCTGTCTGTGTTTTCCCATAGGAAGAAGATAATCCCTTTTGGTGACCGGAACGCTTGACACGGAAGCTTGTGATACCTGAAGATGACTCCCCAAAGGACGTGCCTGCAGAGGAAAGTGGTCAGAAGGGTTTGATGAGACTCTCGAATCATTGTGAGCGGCAGTGATAGCCATCAACTCGACACGAGTGGACCTGTCATTGACTGAGGGACTCTCCTCCTGGATTTCTTCAGCCTTTTTATTCTTTAAAGAGTGGGTGGGGGTAGGCCTGTTTGGCACTGCCTTAGTTTGCGGTTTAGTGTTCTCACTTTGGTTGGTCTGTAAGCTCAAAGCCCAACAACAACGTGACAAGGTCGTAATTGCTCAAGCGTTTGCAGCCATGGAACAGGACTCCTCCCCCGCAATGTGGCTTTCAATGCTGACAAAAAACTGAGTGCCTTTCGCTGACAGCCCATGCACCCCTAGGAGTTGAGCTCCATTGCACAGGGAAGGGTGTCACAAGTGGTATGGTCTAATTTTCTTCACACTTGGGATGCGAGGTTAAGCACTGCACAGAGAAAGGCTCATAATAGGCAGTTCTCTGGGAAGCATGTTTGATTGCATGAAGGTTGTACCCAAGATCCTTCCCCTGGAAAAAGGTACGGGACGGGTCTAGAGTCCCATACAGGTGAAGGGCCTGTAGCTGGCTCTAGTACAATGCCCCATTTTTCACACTAGGGATCAAACCTCTACTTCCGCCCGTTGTGTTCTTGTTTGTTGGTCAGCTTCTAATAAAACAAAAAGGGGGAGATGTGGAGAGCCACTTGGGCATGCCCGGGCAAAACGCCATTACAAGATGGCGCCGACATCCGGCTCTGACCCTGGAAGATAAGTAATATTACGCATGCGCAAGGGCAAAAGCGTGCCAAGTCTTGGCCCAGCCCAGGGCGTCTTGTGAGGTAATGAGTAAGCAGCCAATCATAGACCACACGCCGCCTTAGGGTGTATATAAGCAGTGCCATTCCTGGGCTCGGGGTCTTCCTCCTCTCATTGCTTGACTGCAATAAAGCTTGCTGCAGAAGGATCCTGTTGTCCGTGTGCGTTCTTGCTGGCGAGAAGACCACGCGGGTTGCAACAATAAACTACAAAAGTAATACAGTTTTTGCTTCAGTTGTAAAAACTGAATAATGCTTGTTGGAAAAATTATAATGAATTAGTAAATTCAGTATTTACTAATGAATTCTAATGAACTAGGTGATTTTCTTATTGCTGCAACAACCTACCTAATCGGATGCAGATTTCAGGAGGTTATTGTTCAGGGTTTAGGGGAGTGAGCCATTCATTTCAGAGGAAGCATAGTGGCGACCCAGGGTGGCTATAGCTTCAAGAAACTGTTCATATTTGGACAATTTGGGAAGTAGAGAGCAGGGCTTTTCTGGCTTTCTCAAATTTTAGGAAAACCTTTTTATTTAGTTTAGGGACAACACTGCAAGGAATGCTGTGGACCTCATTCTGGCATGATCATGCTTTTTTCTCAGTTAATCATCTCTGAGGAAAAAATACAGAGACATCCAATGGGTATCTCAATGATGCCCCAGATGCATTTTATTCAATTAAGTTCAGTCAAAATTAGCCACAATTATGTGGCATTTACCAAACATTTTTTTCCTATTTTTTATTGGCAAACTGATATTTAAATACCTTTTGTACAAAGTTTGAATTCTAAGAAGAAATACTATTTTCTTGCAATTGTCTGTTATAGAAATACCGTGATGTGTTATTTTTATAAGAAATGTAGTTTGTACAGGGCAATGTTCTTGGACAACTTTGTACTTGAGCAAATTAATTCAAATATTTTGAAATAAAAAGAGCCTCCTTTTCAAAATTACATTTGAATTTATTATACCAAATCTATTGGCCAGAAAGTCTAGTGGTGAACCCAGGCTCATATGTAGCTGGTGGCTTTAGAAACCGGGTTTGTTTATTAACTTAGGAATTGACAAAGAGTTAGGAAGTTAGATATATATTTTAAATTAGCTTGTCACTCTGAATAGGCCTTTATAACCTTAAAATTTTAGCATTATATAAACATTATTTTGAACCAGGATTGAATTGTACATACAGCATGTTGTAAAAATGTAACCTTGAATTTAAAAAAAAAATTAAACCCATTTAAAATGAAACTTGTTGCTTTGTTAATTGTGATTTAAAAGTTTAAAATTTGTTGTGTGATACCGTGTGGTCACCTTAAGATTTTGTTAAATTTGTTTGTTTGTTTTCTGAGAGCAGGAAAAGAAATGAGGGAGGGAGTGCTGGCCTGCAGACCCTTTGCAGAAGAGGTGGTAGAGAAAGCCCTTTTGGGCAACATTTCGGGGAGGGCCGGCAGCCCTGAGTGGCTACATGTGGAAAAAGTAGAGGATCAAATTTAAGAAACGGATCTTAGCCTCTCATCCATCTTGCATTTTTATTACATATCCTATGAAAATATAATCATTAAATAAATCAACAATTTTTTTAAATATTTCTTAATTTTCCAGATTTATTTGTTTTAGGTTTATGATTATTTTATTCACTTCAGTATTTTGTGCATATAGGTGTCTGTGTACCACGTGTGTGCCTACTGTCTGCAGAAGTCAACCAGGGAGAATTGGGCTCCCTGCAACAGGAGTTACGGATGATCATGAGCCACCATATCAGTGCTGGGAACTGAACAAGGGTCCTTTGTAAGAACAATGCTTAACTGCTGATCCATCTCTCTAGTCTTATTTACAGTTTTCATATTGCTGATATCCTTGGAGGCAGGGATCCGACGTGAGAAACAAGTATAACAGAATTAATATAATGGAGAAATACAAAATGTAAGTTAACTAACTTATGAATGTCATTACTAAAAAGAGGTTATAGTCAGACACATGGACATTAGCAAGAATTCTCCAGGCAAAATAAATTGCAGAAACTGAGTGAAACCTCAAACATTTGTAATGATCCTGTATTTTAACCAACTACTGGATTTTCTAGGATTTGATATCTGAGCAAAGACATTTCAGTCATAACATCCAGATGAATAACAAGCACAAATACACAGATGAATATCAAAACCATTCCCTCAATATCATGGCCATGCTATGGGTTTTCAAAATAACTGAGAAGACTGTATCTCTCTGTACTCAATGTGAAATTTCTGGAAGACATTTTCTGTTCAGTAAAGAGAGTTTCGTGTATTATGATTAATAAAACTTATAATCAATAAGAATCTGGAATTGGAGAAAAATATTCAAGTCTTTGGTTCCTAGAGTTACTCAGAACCAGATCTACCCTTCTTTTCTTTTAGTTCAAACATTAAATTCTCTTTTTGAATAGCTAAACTAATTAATTTATTCTTTCTCCTAAAATAGATAAAATTTCTGTGTATTGGTGATTTAAAGGTAAGTTTGAGAACAAGAATACATTGATATACTTTTTTAAAACATAAAACTTGCATATGTATGAATATAAAAACTATCATTGGTGCTCCCAAAGTGTTATCAAGACTTACTCTGAAGTAGAGTTTAAAGTGTGTAGAAAATCTTTCATGTTTACATTATAGACACCTGTGTTATGTACAATTTTAAACAAAATGTAAATGTTAAAATAAAATTTAAATTTCAGAAACTAAAAGTTTCTAACATATATAGAGAAAAGCAACCAAGTGTTTTGCAACTCTGTTCAAATGATTGATACCAAGTGCACTTGCGGTAAAGTAGGCAGAGGGTTGTGGCTGCTTCTGCGGTAAAGCCAAAGTTACAGAACTGTCTCAGTATTCACAAATGTCCAATCAATGGATACCTGAGTCATAAAGAAAAGAAGAGAGGCTTGCCCAGGCTCACCTGACATGAGAGAGAATAGCACAGAAGAAAATGATCTTGAGCTTTGTGGTCCTGCTGCCTAATTCTGAGTTCTTACTCTTTTTATGCTAGCTGTAGATTAGTCACTGAGTTTCTAACATTTTTTTTAACCTCAGCTCATTAATAACATGTTCTGTCATGATTCTTAGCCTGAAAGGTAGCCATGCTGAATATATGTAATGAATGATAACTCATGTTAGAGGGAGTGCGTTCTGTGCATAGGATCACTGCACACTATGAATATGGATATGTGGTTAGTTTTAGATGTGGTGAGTTTTATGGATGTCTTATTTTCTTCTCATATCTTTGTGACTGAAAACAGCTTAAGGAAGAGGGGGTTTATTTTCGCTCATGGTTTGAGAAAGAATAATGCATCATCGTAGTGATGGTGTAGAAGAGTCTGTGGTCCTGAAAGCCTGTTGCAGGAACCAGTTCAGTCTATGATGGTGGGAGCTATGATCTGGGAACATCACTGGTAGCAGACAGAAAAATAGAGTGTTTTGACTAGATGAGAGGTGGGACAATAAACATCAAGGTCACCTTCCAGCTAAGCCTACCTCTCCTCTTAAAAGTTTCCCAACCTGCCTAAACCACTCCATCAGCTGGGCATGAAGGATTCCAAGACACAAACCCAGGAACAGAAAATCACAACATAATGGAAGTATTTTACGAAAGACTAAGAGTTGAAACCAGAGTGGTAGGCATGCTCGCCAGTATCTCAGTAAAGTATGAGATAGAACACACACACATGCGCGCGCGCACACACACACGCACGTGTGCAAGCTGACACATGTACACATACCCTCATTTACACACACAAAATCATACACACACAAACTCTCCACACAAACTTTGTATCCAAATAAATCTCAAATTCAGTGGATGCTTTCAAAGTATGTTATAGCACAGTCATTCCTTTCTTCCTTTCTCTTTTGCTTCCTGGCCATGGGGTAAGTGGATTTTCTCAATCACATGCTTCTATCAAGATGTGGCACATTGCACACAATAAAAGTGACAGAAGTATCAAAGCCAATGAGTCATAAACTTTTAAATCTATGACCCCAAATAAGCCCCTGCCTTCTGTAATATCTCAGATATTTCATTATAGTGTCATGATAGAAAAGTGCCTGATTCTGTATCCGAATGAATACAGTGAATCTCCTGAACATAACATCTGAACTTCTCACTTCCAGTGTCCCTTTCTTTTCTCCAGAGCATGGTCTTCCAGGGCAGAACCCAGTGACCCCATACTTCCTACTGGGAATGGTGGGCTTGGTGCTTTTTTATGTACCAGAATTGAAAGTTTTTCTACTCTACCTTGTCTGAAAGAAAGACCTCTTTGGCAATAATTTTCTGTGGGTGTACTTTGGCTCAAAACCATATACCTTTTTCTGCTGTTAGAGCCTAACTGTCAACAACTAAACTCGGTTCTATTTTGATACAAAGATCCTCACAGGTAGAATGAAATGTATTTTCTCATGGAAAGGCTTGTGTGCTACGAACTTCTTGTCCTCAGACACTGTAAAGATGAGGCCAATATTTTGCTGTGGGTATTGAGATATTAGCAGTATGGGGGCAGATGTGATAAATCTTAGAGAAAACACAAAGACACTATGCCTGGCATCTGACAGAGGGTGACATAACAGGACACCCGCTGACAAGTCTTGCATCACCCCAGTTGTACTGAGCAGCCAGCAGTTGGTGTAACAAAAGTTGAGTCATGAAGGAGCTGAGGGTTCTCAGCAAAGCAGAGAATCAAATCTAGAATGCCACAAGTAAGGAAGGAAGTCCTTATGCTCTCAAGGTAAAAATTAATGACAAAGGCAGCTCCCAGGAAACAGGACAGTGACTCTGTTTTCTGTGTTTTGCAAAGCTCTGCCACATTCCTACCCCAAAGAGGGTCCAGCAAAACTTTAACTGAAGAGTTACATTTGTCATCAGGAAAAGCTTCGTACTGCAAAGTTAAGTGCAAGTTGATGAGACATTCTGGATGTATCATTATCATACATGCTTGTCACGTATTTCTCCCTGATAATTTCTTCGAGTAAGATCAGTTTTTAGTATTTTAGAGTTCTGCCTCATTCTTTTTCTTTGTCTTTTTTAGCTGAAATTCCAGGGTTCAGTGCAACTTCCCTGTAATCTTGTTTAGGCAGTACTTATACACGCAAGCGCTGGAGACAGCACGGAGAGATACAATACAAAATTACTGGCAGTTTTATTCGGGGCCACGCTGAGGATTAATGAGGTAGCATGGAGAAAATACAGCTACTATTTGCCATGAATAAGCATTGTATTTTTAAGGAAGTATGATTTAAATTAAAAACAAAATCTTAGGCCAAATCTTCATAGTTAATCATCTTCAAGTTTTTATTACAATTATTTCTTTTGTGTGTTAATGCACATGTGCAGGTCTGTGGGCACCACAGCGCTCTGTGTGGAAGTGAAATGACAACTTGAATGAGTTATTTATTTCCTGACATGATGTAGTCTCCCTGTGTGGGACACTGGAGAAGCTCATGCACACCAACAGACTTCATTTTTAGGGACTCATAAGCAAATTAAATTTCTTAATTTTTCTACAGCTTTGTTAATCTCGCATCTCAAAGTGAAACTTTACCTTTACTCTATGTTTTTATGATAATCCAATACATTGATGGGAAAATGAGAATATACTTTTCCTATTCTTTAATAGATTTTGGAACCTTATTTTTCAGTTGAACAAACAGGGAATGAATGAATGGAAAAGATAATTTTCCAGGCTAATTTAAAATATATTCTCTCACCTCCAAAAAGTGAGGGGCAACCTTACATCAAAGTGCTGTTGACCTCTGTGGGGGCTATTTCTTCTGGAGTCACGCTAGTCAACTCTATACAAAAGGAAAATCCCAACCTACCTCAACCCAACCAAAACCAAATTCCTATTATTCTTCATTTTGACAGTAATATCCACAGGAAATTGAAAAGACAGAACACACATCTGATTATCTAGCCTCACTTCTTGTTATATTGGCCTTTGTATATATGTAGTTATATTTTATCTAGAAAAATAGACATACAGTGTGACTAGATATGAATCATTCTAATCTCTCTCCTCTTCTGGCCTTCTCTTCCACTTTCTCCATCACCTTATGCAAAAGTACCTTATATTTTCCCAATTCATCAACAAGACATTTAATTAGTTTTGAAATACGTTAGCTAAGTGGTCATTATGTCATATTTATTCGGCCTTTTCCTGAGTTGATTCTCTGGGTCTTTTATGCAACATTTCAGAATTCATTTCATGATCTTCTGTGTTACAAATGACCTGAACTTCAACCACCACAGCATGTAACTTTTTTCCTATCTATCTATCTATCTATCTATCTATCTATCTATCTATCTATCTATC
>NW_026596430.1:2218045-2256326 GCF_907164565.1 Psammomys obesus | reverse complement strand
ATCTATCTATCTATCTATCTATCTATCTATCTATCTATCTATCTATCATCTATCTACCTATTTATCTATCTATCTAATCACTTTACAGCCTGATCTTAGCACCCCCACAGTTCCTCCCTCCATTTCCCTGTCCTACTCAGAAAAAGGGGGGAGGGGTCTCCAAGGACTACCGACCCTCCCTGTCCCTGAAACCAAAGCAGGACTAAGTGCATCCTCTCCTACTGAGGCCTGACAAGGCATCCCAGTTTGGGGAAAGAAATTTAAAGGCTGGCAACAGAGCCAGAGATAGCACCTACTCCCACTGTTAGGAGACTCACACGATGACAAAACTGCACATTGCTGTATATGTGTAGGGGCTCTGAGTCAACACCATGCATACTCTTTGGTTGTTCATTCAGTCTCTGTAAGCTCACATGGGCTCAGTCTAGTTTACTCAGTAAGTCTTCTTGTGTCTTTGACCCCTCAGGCTCATTGTAGCCTTCTGTCTACTCTTCCACAAAACTTCCAGAGCTCGGCCTATTGTTTGGCTGTGGGAATCTGTATCTATTTTCATCAGCTGCTGGATGAAGCCTTTCAGAAAACAGTTATACTAGGCTCCTGTCTAGAAGCAAAGCAGAGTATCATAGTGTCAGGGGTTGGCTCTCCCTAAGGGGTGGGCCTCAAGTTGGGGCTGTCATTGGTTTGCCATTCCTTCAATCTTTGTTTCATCTTTATCCTTATACTTTTTGTAGGCAGGACAAATTTTGGTTGAAAGTTTAATGGGTGGGTTGGTGTCTCCTTCCGTCCACTGGAAGTCTCACCTGGCAACATGAGGTGGGGATGTTAGGCTCCATATTGCCTGCTGCTAGGAGTCTCAGCATTTGACTCTTTACCAGTCATTAGACTACTGATTGATATTCACCTGTTTTCATTTTCCTGCGATCTCTCCAACTCTCAGGTGGATGTCACGAATATAGACTCTGCATGATTAGTATCTGACACACACCAATTCCACGTCAGGCTTTAGGTTTAAAGACCAGTAGTAAAATGAGCCAAAGTGAATTCTTTTTTTAAATTAATTTTATTATTTTTATATATTAATTACAGTTTACTTACTTCGTATCCCAGCTGTAGCCCCCTCCCTCATTCCCTCCCAACCCTCATCTCCCTTCCTCCCTCATCTCCTCCCTTCCCCTCTCTAAGTCCACTGATAGGGGAGGTCCTCCTCCACTTCCATCTGACCCTAGCTTATCAGGTCTCATCAGGCTGGCTGCAAAGCCCCCCACTCCACCCAGGGAGGAACAGCCTTGCTAGGCCACAGAGGAGGACATTGCAGCCAGTCCAAAGTGAATTCTAATGACAGTTTTGTACTAAACACACACACAAATATCCTCATAGAAACTTTATTCTTTTGATACTAATAATTGTACGTTATAAACAATAAAGCCCGAGAGATGATTTATACAAAGGAGCAGACATTCCATTGCTGTGGTAAAATGTTTAAACTAAAAAAGGTGTAATAATTGCTTTGAGCTCTTAATTTGAGGAACTTTGATTATGATCCCTGACTCCAGTGCTACTTTGCCTGTGGGAAGACATATCATAGTAGGAGCATATGGTTGAGGATACTCACTTTATCATGGGCAGAGAACACATAGAAATATATGCCTAGCAAATTTTCTCCTTCCTCATTTCTTATTCCATCCAGGCGACATTTCTGTGACATGATGCCACCTGCCTTCCTGGTGGATCTTTTCCATTAAATTATTACTGTATATCCCTGCAAGACAATCTCATAGTTAATTCTAGTTATATGCTAGGTGTTTGGAGATACTAACCTTGAAGATTCAGGTTTACATCTCGGAACTCTCCACTATCGAGCCCATATCATTTCACTGTTCATTGCTTCACTTCTTTTGAATGAGTATGCATGAACATCTCTGTGTATGCCTATGTCATTATGTGAACATGTTTGTGTTTGTGTGCACATGCATGCTTGTGTGCATACATGTAAACATTAGTGGAGAGCTACAGACATCATTCCTTAGGCACCATGCACTTTTCTGGTTGTGAGACGAGGTTTCTTGCTGGCCTCTAATTTGTCAAGTAGGCTAGGCTAGTAGGCCTATGATCCTCAGCGATCCACTCATCTCCTCCTCTCCAGTACTTGAGTTAAAGCATATACCACAACATCTGACTTTTATAAAATGTAGACTCTGGGTATTGAACTCAGGTCTTCCTGATTGCAAAATAAGTATTTTAGACAATAAGGCTCTCTCTCCAGACCACCTTGCTCTTTCTTAGGACCCAAATTGCATAAGACATTAGTATCTCAGTCACTATCTTTGGATCACGCTAAATAGACTGTGTCTAATCATTTCGCTTTTATTTCTCATAGTAGTAATACTTGCTAGAAAGCAAAGCAAATAAAAATAATGCAAAGGATTGTGTTAAAATTGTTAAAATAAAAAGCAATGTAGTTTTAATCTTACCATATAAAACATATAAAACCTATAAAACAAGCAAATATTAGTAATTTTTAAAATTTTCATTTCTTTTATAATTCTTTAAAGGTTGTAGCAACAATTATAGAGTCTTGGAAGAAACACTTAAGCTTCTTTAAGTTAAAATATATTGCACTGTTTTCATTATTCCCACTGCAACTTCAGTGGGAAAAGTATAGTTTTTTTCTTTTCATAGCAAAGGCATACAAGTAATATTATCACTTGTCAAATGCTGGACTTAAAGGGTACAGCAATGAGTTTTACAATCCTAAGGTTATCCACCACTGCAATGACATCCCTCAGAGAGACAAGCAGTGTTTGTACAAAGAGTTTTCTTGTACGGTATTGGTTTCTTAGATGTAGATTGAATTCAGGGTAGGGAGCTTTGCTTAAATTTCTGCTTGACAGGCACCTCGACATGATGTTGATGATTTTTAAATCCCTTTACCAACCCACACCTCTCTCTTGAGTACCAAATCGTAAATTCAGCTGCTTTCTGGTCATTCTCTCAATATCCTACAGACACCTGAGACTTACCTTGTCCAAAGCTGTACTGTTTTCTGTTATAGTCTCAAACCTGCTGTGGCTTTTATATTTTTATTTGACTGAAAGTTATAGCTTTCCACTTAAGCTGGCTAAACAAGAGATGTAGGCATTACTCTGAAAATTCTTCTTATGCACTTTTTATCAATAAACAGACTTTTAGAGTCTGTCATAGTATCCCTCCAGGCATACTTTGGTGGGATCAGCCTACCCACACCTGAGAATGTGCACACAAGCAAAGCATTCCTTTTGGATTATCTAACGGGTCACACTCACATTAGGTCTCTCTGAAGTGACTGTGCATTTCAGAAAAAAAAATGTTAGGAAGGTATGCAGAGAAAAAACAAACAAATAAAATGAAACATTTTATGAGCTCTTTTGTCCAATTCTTTATTCTAATGATATCAACCTTTGTTTAAATGTCACAGTGAATCTGAATTCTCTCTCCTGGAGATTAGACTTGGATATTAGCTTCTTGACACTCCTGCTCATTTCTGCTTGGAAGCCACAAAGATAGCAAGAAGGTGTACCTGATGAGGCACTTGCTTTTGCATGCAGAGCGCCGGGGCCTTCCTACTTGTAGGCGGAGAGCTTAGAGAATCCAAAATGCTCCAAACTCAAAGTAGAGACTTTTCTACTGCAAACCTGTGGTCCAGATATAAGAATAACTTATTTGTAAGAATTTAGGATAATCCCCACCCCAAGACTTTTAAGTATATTTTTACAAACATTTAAGTTAAAATTGGTAATATATTTCTTTGCTTTTTCTTAGCTGTCCAGTGGAAAATGCGCATTTCACAAGGACAACAAGAAATAGCAATTCAATGTGTTGCCCCAGTTTTGACAATTGTGGAGATGTTCTGAGGTATAGAAAAAAAAATGGAAATTCATGATCAGATTTTCATCTTCTGGCATACTTCCATTTACAGAAAAGCCACACAAGACAAAACAAGCCTTCCTGGGATGCCTTGATTCTTATTGAACACTCCAGGCACAGAAGCATGGGCCTTTCTGAACTTTCTGATCTTGGTCTGTAACTATGCTTACAGAATGTATAAAATAAAAAGACGGCCTGAAAAACGAAGTCAGTTAAATGCATAAGAGGTGTAGTTACCATAAAAAGATAAATCATGATCTCAGCACAGGAAGCTGTCCACAAGCATTCTACAAGGAAGTAAAAAAAAAAAATGATACTGTACAATGGAGAATATGAAGTGGCTTTAAGCACAGATGCATGCATTTAAGGCAGAACAGTAAGATCAGGATATGATGAAAGTTGAACAGAGGAGCTGAGGAAAGAAATAGAATAGCCAGAGCAATTCCTGGAATGGATCAAAATTGTTAATGACAACTAAATAGTATGCATTTATCATGGAAAATCATGAAGGACAAGAGTAAAAGTGTCAAGTAGAATGAAATATTTTTAAGAAAGAAAGAAAGAAAAAAAGAAAGAAAGAAAGAAAGAAAGAAAGAAAGAAAGAAAGAAATGAGGAAAACAAACAAAAATGCATAAAGTAAAACTAAATTAAAACAACAAAACAGAATCTGAATTGAATGACACTATTCTAGAAAACTTCCCCAAAACAAAGGAAAATTTGATACAGATAGACACTGACGTATGCTGTGTGTTCTGGAAAAACTTGACACATACTGTCATATGAATGTGTTATTCTATTCACTCATGTGCATCCAGCTAAACATGCAGCTTTAAAACAACAAACACAAAAACACCCATATCCAAAGACACATTCAAACACCCACATTGTAAGACATTTACAAATTTGCTAGGAAAGAAAGTTAGATCTCAAGAGCTGTATAGTCGTATATATAGACACCCAGATATAAAGAAAAGATAGAGTTTTCATGATCTACAATCATTTTAAACCTTACTGAAGAAATAAGGATACAGTTTTAGCCAACGAAGAGAATAATGCAAAAAATGGAGACTGTTCAAATTATTTAAGCTAGAACTGATGTTTTTAAAACTGTGAAATAGTGTTTCATAACGATGATATGTCATAAACACCCACAGCATCAATATAATGTAACAGTTTAGGTTTTTATATCATTCTTTCTTCAAAAATCTTTTTAAAACATGCTATTTGTTCTCTTTCAAACAGATATTAGGCCACCTGAAGTGGGTTCAGCTAATCTGCATTCTGTTGGTTTAAAATGTTTGCTTACCTTTCTTCTCTTGCTATTTTCTATTGTTGCTACTTCTGCTTTGGATCTTCTTCTAGTAAATTGCTTAGAGCCGACACTGTCTCATTTCTCTAACTTTTATTTCACTTTTATCTTTGTCATCACTTAGTGTTTTGGCATGTATAATTGGATCAGTCCTTCATTTTAATTAACTTCTTTTTTCCTATTATGCATCATATATATTTCTTTACTTCTTTTATGTCAACTAATTTCTTCTCATTTTACAACTTCTGGCTTAATTGTTTGCTTTGAGTTGCTATGAGTCAGGGTGCATTGCTCAGCTCATGTCAACCTGGAACTCACTTTGGACAGCAAGTTTTTCTCTCTCACATGATCCTCCTAACTCACCATCCCAAATGCTGGGATTGCAGACTTTGCCACCATGCCAGGTTCAAATGTTTTATAGAAATATTTTATTTTAAAGAAATGTTTACTCAAATCAATCAACTTATTTTATAAAGCAAAATATCATGAGGAACATATAACATTATTAGTATCAGGATGTTATGTTTACCTATTTTTTATTTAATTTTTTATTATTATCATTTATTACAATTTATTCAATTTGTACCCTGGCTGTGTTCCCCTCACTCATCTCTGCCCAATCCCAGACTCCCTCCCTTTTCTCCCCCATGCCTCTCCTCTAGGCCACTGATAGGGAGGTCCTCCTCCCCTTCCCACTGACCCTAGTCCATCAGGACTCATCAAGACTGGCTGAATTGTCTTCCTCTGTGGCCTGGCAATGCTGCACCTCCCAGGGTGAGGTGATCAGAGAGCCTGTCACTGAGTTCATGCCAGAGAAAGCCCTTGCTCCCTTATTAGGGAACCCACTTATAGACTGAGTTTATGCGCTACATCTGAGCCAAGGATTGTCTTTTCCATGTCTCTGCAGGGACCAGGGCTCAGTTTTTTTTTTGTTTGTTTGTTTGTTTGTTTTCTTTATTTATTTTTATATTAATCACAGATTATTTACTTATTTCTTAATACCAACAGTAATGTAAAGACAATGTTGAATGTAATACAGTATTGCTGACGCTCCAGAAATATTCTTAGAAATCAGGCAGCTGTGGTGCACTCCTTAAATCCTAGCACTCAAGAGTAAGAGGCAGGCAGATTTCTGCAGCCTGGTCTGAAGAATGAGTTCCAGGACTGCCAGGGCTACACAGAGAAACCCTGTCTCCAAAAGGACAAAAGAAAAATGAAAAGGAAAGTAGTTAAAAGAAATTCTTAGAATGCACATGGTACAGTATATGGTCCTTGCCACATAATTTCATATGAGATTTACTTTTTTTCTTTTTTTATTTTTTATTAATTACACTTTATTCATTTTGTATCCCCCCATAAGCCCCTTCCTCCTCCCCTCCCGATCCACCCTCCCTCCCCTTTCTGCATGCATGCCCCTCCCCAAGTCCACTGATAAGGGAGGTTCTCCTCTCCTTTCTGGTCTTAGTCTATCAGTTCTTGTCAAAAGTGGCTGCATTGTCCTCTTCTGTGGCCTGGAAGGGCTGCTCCCCCCTCAGGGGGAGGTGATCAAAGAGCAGGCCAATCAGATTATGTCAGAGGCAGTCCCTCTTCCCATTACTAGGTAACCCACTTGGACACTGACCTGCCATGGGCTACATCTGTGCAGGGGTTCTAGGTTATCTCCATGAATAGTCCTTGGTTGGAGTATGAGTCTCTGGGAAGTTCCCTGTGTTCAAATTTTCTTGTTCTGTTGCTCTCCTTGTGGAGTTCCCACTAAAATCTATGCATCTAAAGAAACCAAGCAAGCTAGAGGACCCTAACTAAAATGTTCAATCCCCACCTGAAAGGCAAAGAGGCTGGAAATAAGAAGAAGAAAAAAACAGGAAACAACCTATAAAACTGTTACAGAGGGCCTCTGAAAGCCAGAAGAAGAAAACAGGAAACAAACTAGGAACCTACCACAGAGGGCCTCTGAAAGCCTCTGCCCTGCAGACTGTCAAAGCAGATGCTGAGCCTGATGGCCAACTGTCGGGCAGAGTGAATGGAATTTTATGTAAGAAGTGGGAAATAGTAAGAGCTGGAGAGGACAGGAACTCCACAGGAGAGATTTACTTTTTACTATTTGGAATGGTCATTGAGCTGCTGACATGCAGAACCCTAGAGTGTTTAAGGCTGTAATTAGAGCTGCATGACACCAAGTCTCATATTGTATTACCTAGAAGTCTACATCAAGAATGAAGCATAGTGTGTGAATGCATTTGTGTACTTAATTCTACATTTATCATATGTGATACTCATGTACCTACCATGACAACCAAATGCTAAGCAGTCTTGCCTGTAATGAGCTGTAACGTTGCTTTGTGTAACCATAATGCCCATTTATTTCAAACTAATTCCCTAGCTAAGTCCTCCCTGCTTCTATTCTGTTCTATATTAAACTTTTTGTTGTTATTTTCGAAGTGTCATATAAAGGAATGTCTCTGTGTACTGACTTTTTTTTTTAGCTCTCATAGTTTCTTTCAGTTCACTCAAATTCTTGTATGGGACCAAAGTCAGTGTCTTTTTGTTGCTGAGTAGAATTATGTGAAACACAAGTACAGCAGATTATCCAACCTTTTAATCTACATTAGTACTATTTTCTGAGTTTTTACTATTGCGAATAAATATACCAATTAATATTTGTGCAGAAAATTTAGTGCATAAACAGATTTTTCTTTTTGCCAGAGACAAATACCCAGATGCACAATTCCTGGACTACATAGCACACACATTTCATTAGTAAGACAATTCCAAATGTTTTTTTTCCGAATTATTATGCCATTTTACAGGTCTATCGACAATATATGAATAATATTTCTCTGTATAATCACTAGCATTTAGAACCACAAATTTTTAAAGCTACTCTGTTAGGTCTGTTGTGATGTGCCACTATTGAGAGAGGCGTTTCCTTGAAGATTAAATGCTAAAAATCATTCTATATGCTGGAGTCTAATCATGGCTCTTCCTTTGTAAGATGTCTGTTCTTGTATTTTACTTTTTTCCTAATTAAATTGTTCAGTTCTTTTTTGTTTGTTTGTTGTTTTTTTATTTTTATTAATTACAGTTTATTCACTTTGTATCACCCCTGTACCTCCCTCCCTTCAACCCTCCCAATCCCACCCCTGTCCCTCTCCCAGTCCACTGATAGGGGAGGTCCTCTTCTCCTTCCCTCTGATCCTGGTCTATCAGGTCTCATCCGGAGTGGCTGCATTGTCTTCTGTGGCATAGCAAGGCTGCTTCCCCCCTCAGGGGGAGGTGATCAAACAGCAGGCCAGTAAGTTCATGTCAGAGACAATTCCTTTCCTCATTACTATGGAGCCCACTTAGACACTGAACTGCCATAGGCTACCTCTGTGCAGGAGTTTCAGGCCATCTCCATGAGTGGCCCTTGGCCGGAGTATCAGTTTCAGAAAAATCTCTGCCCAGATTTTTGGATCTGTTGCTTTCCTTGTGGAGCTCCTGTCCTCTCCAGGTCTTACTATTTCCCACTTCTTTCATAAGACTCCCTGCCTTCTACCCAAATTTGGCTATGAGTCTCAGCATCTTCCTCAATACCATACAGGGTAGAGCCTTTCAGAGGCCCTCTGTGGTAGGCTCCTGTCCTGTTCCATGTTTTCTCCCTCCTCCGATGTTCATCCTCTTATGCTTTTCTGAATTGGGATTGAGCATATTAGCCAGAGTCCTCCTTCCTGATTAGCTTCCTTAAGTGTACAGATTTTAGTATGTTTATCTTATATTATATGTCTAATATCCACTTATGAGTGAGTATATACCCTGTTGTGTCTTTCTGCTTCTGGGATACCTCACTCAGGATGATCTTTTCCAGTTCCCACCATTTACCTGCAAATTTCATGATTTCCATATACAACCACTTTGGAAATCAATCTGCTGCTTTCTCAGACAATTGGGAATAGCACTGCTTCCTCAAGATTCAGCTATACCACTCCTAGGCATATATCCAAAAGACACTCAAGTACACAACAAGGACATCTGCACAACCATGTTTGTAGTAGCTTTATTTATAATAGCCAGAAGCTGGTAGCAGCTCAGATGCCCCTCAGTTGAGGAATGGATACAGAAATTGTGGTACATCTACATAATGGAACATTACTCAGCACTAAAAAGCAAGGAACTCATGAAATTGTTCACTTTTTATTGTAAAGCTCTAAAATGCTAGATCTTGCCGTGTTATATGGTTTGATAATATATTTCTTACTCTATAGCTTGTCTTTTTACTTCATGTATAGATCAAACTTTTAAAATGTTTTGTATGACTTATCAGTTTTACCTTTAAATCCCCATCATATTGATGTCAAAATGAGCTATTTGATTTTTGTCAATGTTTTTGATTTTCTCTTAAAGGTTTTTTAACGTTACACTTTGTATTTATGTCCATTTTATGTAAATATTAAATAAAATTTATGATTTAGATAAAACTACTTTTTCTATAGATGTCCAGTTATTTTATACTCAGTTGGTAAAAAGGCTCGCATCCTCCACTAACAACTTTTGCCCCTTTGTAAAAAATCAACTAACCATCTTTGCACAGGACTCTTTCCTGATTTTTCGAGCAGTGGTGGGTCCTACCTTTAATCCCAGCACATGGGAAGCAGAGACAGGCCAATATCAATCTCCAATAAGTTTGACCAGCCTGGTCTACAGAGGGAGTTCCAGGTCAGCCAAGGCTACAAAGAGAAACCCTGTCTCAAAAACCAAAATCAAACGACAACAAATCAAGATATGCATCCTATCTTCATTCCTGTAATTATTCAGAAAACTTGACGGAATGATTCTTCTCACTATGGTGATCTTCCATTATAAAGCTCTGTTCCTTTCTGTAGAAATTTAGAAATTGTCCTGATTAGGTTGACATATGAAACTTGGGTTTGGATGCAGTGATATCAATAGATCAATTTGAGAAAAGTTCACAAGCTGAAGTGTCCTAAAATTATTGAACATAACATGCAGTTGCTGAATTGAAGCCATCCTTTACCCCCTCCATGAATATTTTGTAAGTTTCATCAGATAGCCTTTCACACAAAAAGCCTGATACATGTTTTAGAAGTGCATACATTGGTTTTTTAACTATTATCATTTTTCAATCTTTAAAATTATTTTATGAGTATGAGAATGCCTACATGTAGGCATGTAGGTTTGTGAAACACATGTATTTTGGTGCTCATGAATACCAGAAAAGAACACGAGATTCCTAGCAACTGGAATGACCAGTGTATGGAACCATGTGGGTGCTTGGAATTAAATCAGGGTCATTTTCAAAAATATTAAGGCCTAATAACTGATGAACCATCTCCCAAACCCTGTACTCTGATTTTAATTATTATAACATGCAAATATTTCCATCTTCAAAATAATGACACAACAAAATTAATCCAATTAAGTCCTAAAACAGACTGATTTTCTAAAACTTTAAAGTAAATAAATATGATTTAATAGTATAGGAATAAAAGCAATATTATATGATGTTGTTAAAGTAAATATGAAAAGTAGTATTTAGAAAGAGTGTTTGACCAGAAAGCAAAACCAATTTCATGCTGCATAAGACCAGTTTATGGAAAAATTTTATTTAATTACAATAGGATTGAAGTTGTGACTCTAAGAGTCAGAGATAACAGAAAACAGAAGTTGAAAGGAAAATTCTCAACTCAAACTCAATAATTTAAAAAATTGATCTATATAAAACATTTTGAGAAACACTTAATTCATAAAATATGTGTTTATATACCCATATATGTATCAGATAACATACTCATGAATTGAATATTACAGTTTTAAAAGGAAAATATTATAGTCAGGCATATTAAAAAATAGATATTCACATGTCTGCAAACATACACCTGCAAGCAACAAAACAACATATATAACAAAAGCCGTCAAGTTTTCCTTAAAATATTTCCCTGTGATTGTAGAGACAAAATACTCTGTGTTTTCAAGTATTCAAGATATATTTATAATACATGGCCACATTTTGGAAAAGTAAATAAATCCCATTAAAGTATATGGAGTAAAACGGCTAATGACAGTTTGCTAAAACTAAAAATTCTGAATACAACTTGAAAAAAAAATGAATCCTTCATAAGGGAAATGTGTATTAATATTTATATCCACAATGTTTATGATAACTCTCATTTCAGGGAGTCTATTTCAACTGTGTTAAAATATTAAGGATGCTTTTTGTATCATATTTCCCGTTTGACCCAGAAAGTTGCTATCATATCAAACATCTCATAAACAACAAATATAAATTCTGAAATAAAGCCTATCAAACCCAAAGGCAATGGATTATGAACACTCTCTGCAGATATTGGAGGAGAGTTGAAGAAAAAAAAAATGAAATTGGGTCAGATTCTCTGATTCACTCTTTACAGAATTTAGCCTGAAACTAGGTCACACAGTACATGCTATGGAGGGTGATTAAAATTAGAACACGTGTAGTTTTATTTACTTGAATTCCCAGCATTTGACACATGAAAAAGGCAATGAAAAAATGAATCTTACATAAAAGCGAGTACGATTTGCACAGCCCAGGTTGATCTAATGAGCTCTCTCTGTATTTTGGCCAACCTCTGAGCTACAGTTTAGGGTAGAGAGCAGAGTTGAATATGCTACCACTGTCTTCCAGGGGACATTAACTGTTTTAAGTCCATTTAAGTAAACACTAAAAACATGTATATATATACTTTATTAAAGCAATTAGAAAGTTCCAATTTTCATTGCAAGTATTTTTTTTGCAATTTTTTCATTTGTACACTGGCTCTATATGTTACACTTATTTTTATACAAAATTTTAATCTAAATGTTATCAGGCTTTTGGTACCTTATGGTTTCTAGACATGATAACATGCAGTTTTACAACATTCCACCATGTTTTCATCAAAACTATATGATGATTTAGTGTCATAGTTTCAGCTGTTGACATGGCACAAAACTAAAGTCACCTGGGAACTTGCCATCTCCACTGAAGGATCTGCAAACTCACTGTGTGGACTTCATACCCCAGGACCTCATCCAATTAATATGCAGGAGGTCAAGAGAAATCACACACACACACACACACCACCACCACCACCACCACCACCACCACCAACAACAACAACAACAAAACAAATCAACAACAAAAACACTCTTCTATTTGTCTCTCTACCCAGCTTCTTATGGATTTTTCAGATTTAAATATTTTAAGTGACTTCTGCATTTTAAATATATCTCTTATTTTATGAGTTATAATATTAATTGCATCATTATCCCTTTGTTTTCCTTCCTCCAAACTCTCATCCATACATCCTTCCTTGCTCTCTTTCAAAATCTTGGGCTCTATATTTCAGTGAAGGATGTTGAATTCTGATGGGCAGTACTTGGTTCTTTCTGTAAGGGAATATTGCTTTGTGTCATAGATGAAACATTCCTCCACACCTCCTTTTTTCAGGGGGCAGAAAATCAGTGTGGGTATGGTGACAGTTGAAGAAACTACTGCTGGCCAGATCTTCAAACTTATATATCTATGGCTATACATTCACCTCTGTCTCTGTCTGTCTTTTCGTGTGTGTATTTGTGTGTGTGTATTTGTGTGTGTGTGTGTGTGTGTGAGAGAGAGAGAGAGAGAGAGAGAGAGAGAGAGAGAGAGAAAGAGAGTACATGAGCCATGCACACATGGTCCAACTTTGATAGATCAAGGATCCTTTAGAGATTAAAAGAATATAAAAGGCATACAGGCTAAGACTCCTGACATTCAAGGCCTCATCATACCCACGTGGATGTTGCTAGGTATTTTCATTGTTAGTTTTTTACTGTCTGACCCCCTCACATCATTCAGCATCCACTAGAGAGCACACTCTACTGACATTTATCAATTCTGATGGTTGCATCCTACTGAAATTATGAAACAAATATTCCCAGAGAATAATACATGATTTAGGTGATAAACTAGCTAATTATTTTCCATTTGAGGACTTCTTTACAATCTTTTAAGTTTTTTTCTCATGTATTATGTCCTGACTGCAGTTTACTCTCCCTGTATGCTTTCCAATCCCCTCACTCCTAGCAATTGCTCATCTTCCACAGATCCACTTCTCCTCTGTTTCTCTTCACAAAAGATGTGACCTCTCAGTGATATCAACCAAACATGGCACAGCAGGTTACAATAAGACTAATTACAAACTCTCATATCAAGGCTGGATGAGGTAACAGGTAAGAGGAAAAGGGTCCCAAGAGCATACAAGAGTCAGAGACAACTTCCTCACCCACTGTTAGAAGATCTACAAAAATACCAAGCTATATAACCATGCTACATATTCAGAGGAGCTAGATCAGAACCATACAATGTCTGTGATTATAGCTTCAGTCTCTCTGAAGCCCTGTAAGCCCTGCTTAGTTGATTCTGCAGGCTTTGTTCTTGCGACATCCTTGGCCCCTCTAGGACCTATAATCCTTCCTCCCTTATTCTACAATGTTTCCCTACTTCTGCCTAGTGTTTGGCTGTGGTTCTATGATTCTACTTTGATCAGTTGTTCCCATCAGTGGCTGGATGCTACTTCTCTGATGAGAATTCAGCTAGGCAATGCCTTATGAATATAGCCACCATGTTGCTTCTGGATTATCGAGCACAATGGCCATCTGTGTACTCAAAGAACTCTTTTTTACCTTTTCTGAGCACTGTCATCCTCCTAATTTTGTATGATTCTTATCATGTAGAGCCAGGTATGGGTTGAATATTCTACTCTTAGTTGAATTGATGTTGAAAAAATTATTCTCAGTTAAAACAATATTTCTATTCTAATAACTAAAAATGGTACAAAGAGACCCATTCATTTTGTGTATGCTCATAGTGGCCAATGAGAGTAAGTGGCCACACAGTGAAAGATTTCAGGTGTGGTGTGGGACTTAGAAAGGGGCCTAAGGGAGATGCCTTAGGAGTAATGATGGGTCAGAGTCAGAGAATCTGAACATCAGCTCAACAGGTTTGAAACTCATCTCCTGTTTGAAAACAGTCTCCAGGTATGCATCTATGGTATTACGTTGGGAGATATTAGAGTATATAGGAAGTAGAGGGAAACTAAAAATGAACTTCCATGATAAATCTCCCATGAGATCCTCAGCCATGATGAAATGAAGCTTTGCTGAGGTACAACCAATGCTCTTATAAGTAATTCCAATAAATTAATTGACTATGCATCTACCATTCTTCTTTTAAGTAACTGCAATAAATTAATTTGTCAAATAAGTTGGAGTTGGATAAAATAAGTACTTGGGTCTGTCATTTTTCAACTTGGGAGGAACAGATATTTGCCCATATATCCCCAGGAAGAGTTGCACAATAGAAAGCGATATTAAAATAGATGTGGTTACAGACAATTCCAATGCACTGTGTTAAGGCAATCACATCATACAATTTGTTTCTTCTGTTAATTTTTCAAAATGATCTCTTATGTAAAAATAGCATGTGTTCTTTGTTATTTTAACATTTTTTTTTCCTATTATATTTGACAATTCTCCAGAAAAAAAATTCATAGAATAGAATAAAGGGAATGGTCAGCTCCTTTAGGAAATGTATATTATTAGCTGTAAATGATTACAGACTATGAAACTTGCACTGTAAAGAGGCAATGAAAACCCACAGTTCTATTATTCTACCAGTTCTTCTCTCCACTATAAAGATCAGTTGACACCATTATCATCTTATGCCTGGAATACTGCCAACACCCTTCTCTTCTTTCTGTTGCTTGGCTTACCTCCCTCTGTTCAGTGCTTAACTCTTCAGCAGGAAGCATCGTTGTGAAAAATAAGGCTGATCATTTTATTTTCTTATTCTTTACCCTTGGCCTCTTAAAACTGACAGAAAACACTTCATGTGGCCTGAACTATCCACAGAGTTGGTGCTCAGTAAATAAGACTCATTGATTACCAGTGGTTTGTATCCAAGGAAAATAAAAGAAAAACCAAGCTCTAGGTCGGGAGTAAATTCTCTTCTTTCACACATATTTTCTGAGTATCTGTGTACAGGAAATAGCAGCTGAAGAAGAACTTCCAAAGTAGCTATATGCCGTTCTGTGATACCATTTCAGGAAGATGTGATCAAATTTTTACTCATTCCAGATATGGAACTGCTGATAAAACAAGTGATTATATCACCAGGCTACATCTTAATGAAGCAGTGAGTTTATTGGGCTTGCATAAGCTATTAGGACAATCAACTGTTTCACTGAATGCTCACCCCAGCACAGGTGATGACTCTCAGATGCTCTCTGCATGACAGATTTGAGAATTTCCTTGCCTCAGTATCCTCATTGTTTATATAGGCTTGAAGAAGGAGGGAGCCTAGCAAACCTGTCAAGTTTCAGACTTCCTGAGACTAGTGCATTGTTTACTTCCACGTTCTTAAGTAGCTTTCTTCCAGAACAGAAAGTTGTAACTTGAAGAAAATTGCTACACAACACATAATATTCTTGCCCCTCTATTGACCTCAGAATCCAGCAGGGATTGCAAGGTTTATAGGGAAATTGCCATGTGTGTGTGAATGATGGATGTGTTAGGGGTGGTCAATGGGTCTGGTTTCACCTTGGGGAATCAACATTTACAGACATTTGATCTTTGTCTTGATTGCAGAAAGCAGGTCTGAAGCAGCAAATTTGGAGAGGCTGAGAAAGATCCTTGCTCAGGGAACAGGCAATGGTGTCTTGCTGTTTGACTAGCATAGCAAGCAAAAATTAGCTATTGATTATTAAAGGTTGGAACCTTGCTGTGCTACCTCTGGAAGACCAGGTTTTCTAGGAAGAGAAGTTTTCAGTTGAAGACCTTTTAGATTTGGGTTACTTCTATGAAAAGTTGGAATTCTGCTTTGCTTTCTTTCATGGTCTGCCTCCATATCTGGAGCTGACTGAGACTCACTTCCAGCTGCTTTGCAATGTACTAGCCAACAATTATGTTATCTCAGGCTAGATTAGGGGTTTTGTTTTGTTTTTCATACTCAGAAGAAACTAGTCATCTCACCATTTCTTACATTGGTCCACACTGTCAGAGACCTCCTTTTTCTATCCATCAAGGTAGGTAATGGAAGACAAAATGCAGGCATATCTTCATTTTAGTTGTTACTCTGGTGTATATTGAGATACATATAACTAAATTAGTCTTTCTAAATCATCCATAACATGGTACTAATGAGAAACAACATCAAAGAAGGATCACAAGATTAAAGCAGCTAATCCTTAGATACTCCCTGTAGTGCCTCTGGTCCCTTTAGGTCAAACTATGGTCTTATCTCTCTCCTCACCTGTAAGTATCTAGTGTAGGTTGTGAATTTTCTCCTGTGATTATTGTTGATTCTTCTGAGTTATTGCTCAGAAACTAGGAGACAATGTTATGCATTAAGGCTTAAAGGCACCTGATGATATCTGATAGACTAAGATCAGAAGGAAGGAGAGGAGGACCTTCCTTATCAGTGGACTTGGGGAGGAGCATGAGTGAAGAATAGAGTGGGAGGGTGGGATCGGGAGGGAAGGAGGGAGGGTCTTATGGGGGACACAAAGTGAATAAAGTATAATTAATAAAAATAAAAATAAAATAAAATAAAAATTAAAGTAGGCTCACTGGGAGGTTAAAAGCTAAACCTGGGCTGATTTACATTAGAACTGCCTGATGCAACAACTGAAAGAGAACAAAGAATACACTGATCAGTACAGCAAAAAGAAAATAATTGCAAATTTATAGCGACAAAAACAGATAAGTGAAATGGTGTGTGACAAAGCTTTCCACAATCTCCCAGTAGTCCAGATTTTCAAGTTCTGGGAAAGGGTTGTGACATAGGACAAACCTATGTCACAGGTTGTATAATGTTTATTTAGAGCACAGTACAGTACGCGTGCTAAGAGTTCCCTCAAGACTTTCTGTTTTGATTTTGGCAGAAGTGTTAGAAACGATTTCATCATACTCAGTGGCACCAGTGACTCATGTGTATATGATGGAAGTCTTAATTTCTGCTAATTTTATGGTAAAGGTTGTAGTGGTCAGTGGATGAGCATATCAGAAAACATTTTCAGCTTCTAGTCTTTGAGGGTCAAACTACTAGGCTAAGAGGATTGCTGAATTTTGCATGTTCCGACATCCTTCGTGGTAACCAGATAAAATCTGCCAGATCTTTGTATAACAACATTCTCTCCTGTCTAGTTTAGTTTCATTGAGTATTAGAACTAATAAATTGGGGGTTGGAGGTTTAGCTCAGTGGTAGATCGCTTGCCTAACAAGCACAAGGCCCTGGATTCGGTCCTCATCTCTGGATAAAAAAAAAAGAACTAATGAAATGAGTTTTACCATCTCATTTCAAAGAAAAGAAAATGGAGAAAAAGAAAACATCATTAGAGAGATCATAGAGAGCTGTCTAAGATATGCCTGAGGTCATAGGTGACCATTGAAGAGTGCTGTTTAGTAAAAGATACAATATGATAGATGGTGATGTTGCCATTGCCAAAGAAAAATTATCCTAGCTTTTCCAGGTCTTAAGTTAAGTGTTTTATTTCCTAAATCATGACTGAACTTTAAAATTTCAGTCATCTGACACAGTAACAGAGTTAATAAGAAATTAAGTATATGCAAGAGCTTTAATATTTCTTGAAGAAATAAGCCCAGGGGTCTGCTACAATTTTACCTTAATAAGAATTCAACAAACATGACTAAAGTCCCAGGATAATAAAATATTTACAAAGCAATCAATTTTAAGTAATTTTCAAGTAATTGGAATTCAAAGTTCTTCGTTAAATCCCTGATTGTTACTTTCACACTTTGTTTTAAAAACAAGGTACAATGGGCAATTAGGAAGTCAGTTCAGAAAGTCAACACACTTGCCAAGCGAGCTTGATATAGAACAGGATGCAAACAGAGAGAGAATTGACTCTCATAGTTGTCCCCTGACCTCTGCATTCATGCCGTGGTAAACAGGTACCCACTATCACGCATGCCACACACAGACAATAAATCAAAATATTTATAAATGAAGAACTCCCATGGTTGTTTAGAGGAGCAGACACTCATCATGTCTAGTGATTTTTGCGGCAGATAACTCCTTCCTGTTGTATTCATGAAAATTCTTATCATTTGTCCCAGCTTATCTTTACCCAAGTTGATTTCAGGACACATCATGAAAAAGTCACCAATGCTAAGGATAAAACTAGATAGTTCTGAGCACACTTGGGAATAGAGGTTAAGATACTAAATACGCAGAAGAAGGTAGAGAATAATTGAGAGCTGTCAGAGAAGGACAAGAAATCATCTACTTCGGCCCTTGACCTATGATTCTTGCACAATGACCTTATGCACATGGCTATTTTCAGCTACCTAGATATTTGTCATCTGTCAACTTGGTTTAGTACTGCATCACGCTCTAATAAAAAGACATCAACTGAGAATTTTAAAAGACTAGTTTTCCAGAATCATGTCTATACTTGGTCCCTAAAAAGACATCAATTGGCATTCCAAAGGAAGAATGATGCCTGACACCATCAGCCTGTGCAGCAACAGCTTTATGAGAGCTACTTTTATACCAGTGTGTGGTTAAGGTTTGCTCCAGGTCTTGTTGATTTCACAAGTCAAGCAACTGAAACAGAGTAATGCATCTTTCAAGTCCACTGGCTGCAGAGGGTCCTGCACTTTGAGCAAACTCAGCCTTATATTTTTTTCTATGCTCATTACGCTCTATTCATTATTAGTAGCCAAATGTGGCCATGCTCCCTCACTGTTCTAAAAGTCCCCACTTACTGACTCATCATACCTGCTGATTTTGTTAGTGGGACTAGAGCCTTTTTTTCTCTTAGCTGAAAGTACAGTGCAGTTTGAAGTCGACAGTATTTCTAGGATAGGAAGTTCCACTAGATAGTCATGCTTCTACACTAGGACCCAAGAGACTAGAATAAATATTAACAGAGAGTCACAAACAATTAAATTGCACATCAACAAAACTAAACTCTTAACTGGTTTGAAGTAGAAAATGGAAAAGTAGCAGGCAAGTTTGCTAAGCATTTTCATTTTAACTAACAATAATCAAGTTGCCTCTTTTTAAACTTATAGCAAGGGCTAAAGCCATGACCAATGTCTTATTTTGTATTCTTCTGTTCTAATTTCAGAAGGAAAGCAATATGCTTTTTTGTTCATTGTTTCTTTGTTTATCCTTTACTCTGTACATAAAAGTGGGTTTTTTATTCCCACCAATCCTAATATTCTATTTTACAGGGATGAGTAATTGTCTTATAATGGAAAACTAAATACAATTAAAATATTTAAATTAATTCTTACAATTGTCATATTATAACAGATCTTGCCTGGCAAGTGTTAAGTGGTTATTTTTGAGTGACTATTAGATATGGTACTCACATCTTCCCACTTGACAAATTAAGGACTTTATAGTAGAATTTGACAACCTTAATGAAAGTTATGAATGTTATAAATTTGAATGAAGCAACCTCACTTTGACCTGCATTTTCTTTCTGTGCTTGTACACCCACAGAATGTCTTTGACCCTAATGGTGTCATTCTAGGTCACTTTATTTAGTTGAAACTTCAGTTTTCATCTCTGAGAAGGTCAATCAATTTGTTCATGGTACATTTATATCTACACAAGATCTCAACTCTCCTAATGCTGAGACTCTTTAATATAGTTCTTTGTGTTGTGCTGACCATAAAATTATTTTTGTTGCTTCCTAACTCTAATTTTTGCTATTGTAATGACTTGCATTGTAAATATCTGTATTTTCCAAAGGTCTTAGGTGACAACTGTGAAAGGGTAGTTTGGCTGCTTGAAGAGGTTGTGACCCACAGGTATCTCAATATTTGCATGCCCAAAGGTTATACATGCTCATACACGCAGACACACACCCAGGCACACAAACACACACACACACACACACACACACACACACACACTCACACATGTTTGTTGCTTTCCATCACTTAGTGTAAAAAACTACAATCTTTCCCTCTCAGTACCCTTTCATATGGCCTCAGTATTAGCATATTCCTGCCCACTTTCAAACATTTCTGTTTTATGTCACATTATATTGAATTTCTCTCCCTGGATACATTCTGCATTAACATATCCAACTCCCTAACTGTACTACATTCTCATATACCCCTTGTCTCTGTGAATGTTTTGTTTTCCACTTCCCCGGTGGTGGTCCCCTATGAATAACCTGTTTTGATTTTATTCAAATGCCACTTTCTATATGACACATTCTGCCTTCAGTTTCCTTGTGTCTCCTACACATTCTCTTTCATTTCACTCTTGACATCATCCTGTGAACTTCTCTTAGTTTTTACTTCTGTAGGATGTTAGAAGTAGAATCATGCATATTTTTCTTTCGCGTGTCATTTCTCCACTACCTAGCATGTCTGTAGTGAGTACTGAATGAATACGTGTTCATAAGAAAATGAGTGAATAATGAGAATAGAGTCCATGTAAGAACAAGTTCAGTGCGTGAAACTGGGCAGACAGTAGGAAGCCAGATTCCTGTGTAACAGTTCTGAATGGACAAGAAACAGAATTAAGAAGTAACAACACGATACAGAAGTCTCTTAGTACTGTGGTTTCTATTTCAATATTTATTTAGTCTCCCTTCCATGGAAGGACACTCTTAGGATTTTAATAATATAAGAAAAAGGAAGTAGACATTAAATTACAGACAGATAGTAAAGAAATAGTATTATATACTCAAATATGTCTTCAATCTCTCCTGAGAAATAATGATTTGAAGATAAATATGTCTTTGCTCCAGTGAACTTGATAAAAAGTTAAATGACACCTCTCCAATGACCTTTTTCCCTTCATGTGTGATTATGCGACTATCCACAGATTCATATAAAATCTGTGAAATAGATTTCAGTTTTAACTCTTCTATTTTATTATCTTTCAGTGTAATATATAATTAACTAGCTGTGGGTTCTATAAACCCTGTTAGCTCACTTATTCTAGAGTGGGTAAATTGGTCACATTTCAACTCACCCTTATAATTATGACTTTATTATTTATATTGCATGTCCCTTCCAATTAAATGTTAGATTCAGCAATTTCTCAACTTCATCCCTGAATACCTTATTTTTTAAACGATTGCTAGATCCTTCCCCTAATAAAGTTATGTAATTTATCAATAAACCTTGGAATTCTAGCATTAGATAAACTAACAGAAAGATAAAAATCAGATCATTGTTAACATGTAGATTAGAACCTTATATGTGATGAGATTGAGTGTAGTGGATCATGTTTCTACTCCCAACATCTAAGATACTGAGGCAGAAGATATCTGCAAAATCAGGACCTGCCTGAGTTCTAAACCATCTTTAGCTTCAAACTAATGTCCTGATTAAAGATAAAGTAGACCCGTTTAGTTCCTGCTTTTTCTTGACCATTGTGCATTTTTTTGTTCAGTTTTCCCTATGTTATGACTGCTTGTTTTGTTTTACTTTTTATTGGAGCCCAGATTAGCAGGAACGTGCCACAGAGTCCAGGACAGTCTTAAACTCAATATAAAATCTTCTGATCTCAGACTACTCAAGTATTTCAGAGCTACAAAAACAGCAGTTTGATTCAGAACACCAACAGCACAGGCTCTAAGATCAGCAATCAATAAATGGGACCTCATGAAACTGAAAAGCTTCTGTAAAGCAAAAGACACTGTCAACAGAACAAAACAACAATCTATAGACTGGGAAAGGATCTTCACCAACCCTACATCTGACAGAGAGTTAATATCCAGAATACATAAAGAACTCAAGAAATTAAACACCAACAAACCAGGTAATTCAATTATAAAATGGGGTACAAAGCTAAATGGAGAATTCTCAAAAAAGGAATATTGAACGGCAGAGAAAAGCTTAAAAAATGTTTAATGACCTTAGTCACCTGGAAAATGAAAATAAAAATTACCCTGAGGTTTTGCCTTACACCCATCAGAATAGTTAAAACCAAAACTCAAGTGACAAAACATTCTAGAGAGATTGTGGAGAAAGGGGAACCCTCTTTTATTGCCGGTGGGAATGTAAACTTGTACAACCACTTTGGAAATCAATCTGTCACTCTCTCAGAAAATCTATCTATACCACTCCCGAGCATATATGTGAAAGATGCTCAACCATACAACAAGGACATTTTCTTAACTATGTTTTTATTAGATTTATTCATAATAGCCAGAATCTGGAAACAACCTAGAATCCCTCAAAAGAGGAATGAATAAAGAAATTGTGTCACATTTACACAATGGAATACTACTTAGCAAGTAAAAACAAGGAAATCATAAAATTTAAAGGCAAATAGTTGGAACTAGAAAAGATCATCCTCAGTGAGATAACCCAGAAGCAGAAAGCTTCTATAAAGCAAAGGACACTGTCAACAGAACAAAACAACAATCTACAGACTGGGAAAGGATCTTCACCAACCCTACATCTGACAGAGAATATATACTCACTTATAAGTGGATATTAGACATATAATATATGATAATCATACTAAAATCTATAGTTCTAAAGAAGTTAAACAACATGGAGGACCCTAGGGAAGATGTTTTACATAATACTAGTTAGTTCATTTTTACTTACTGCAAAATAATTTGCATGCTTGGAAATATGATGGTAGCACACAGACACAGACCCATTCTTTTTACCAAAAGCACAGCAATTCACATGCATGTACGCATCTAATTATCAAATGAATATTAAAAAAAAGACACTGAGACAATGATTTGAGTGTATTCTTCTCTATTAGAACAAGACCATTCAGAAAATCCTTCTTGAAAAAGAAATTCTGGAAGGCGGGCGGGGCAAGATGTCAGCACCAGGACAACTCTCATTCTGACCAGCAGCACAGCAGGATCGGCACAGTGACCAGCAATCAGAACTCGCGGCCATAAAACACAAGTGATTGTGTTTCCCAGGTGAGAGGATACTGCACGGTGGGGGATTCAATCAGCTTTAACTCACCTGACTAAACCGAGGAAGAGATCCGGGTTTCGCCAGGCACTTGGTCACCAGCCCAGAGCCACATGCCAGCTTGATCTGGTTACTGTCCCAGACTGAACTGTGGGCCCACAATATCACAGACTGGATTTTCCAGTTGAGAGATAACCCCACGGAGCAGGAAACGATTGGGACCCACCTTAGGTCACCCAGACATCTCCTGGAAAAGACTCGGGTTCTGCGGGCGCCCCAGGAGCCAGCCCGGAGCCAGAGTCGGGAACCCAGGCGCCTGCACAGAGCCCTGCCTGCGCACCTTATTTGCCACCTCAGATAGATCTGTGGGCCCCAGGACACCAGGGCACCAGAGACTGAGTTTCACTGTCAGGTGCAAACCCACAGGGAGGGAAATGGCTAGTGTGATCTCAGACCACTCAGCCGATACCACCACCACGAAAAAGTCTCGGGAAAATTACCCAGTTTAGGCAGATGCCCAGGCTCCCAAAGGCGAGAAAGGCGGAGCCACAGGCTGGCGTCTGTGCCTGTGGGTTCTACTCGCCACCCCAGACAGAACAGCAGTCCCCAAAGCAAAGACTGGGTGTCCCTGTCAGGAGAAAACCCCACAGCAGGGGGGGTCATCAGATCTAACGCTCAGGATACCCAGCACCAAATGACTTTCTGGATTCACGCAGACTCTAGGCTCTAGCTTTCTAATGCAGGCAGGAGCGCTGTGCTCAGCCACCATTATTGAGTTCCCCTAGGGCACTGGGGCACACAGCTGCATCCTCAGACCTACAAAAGCCATAGAGCCATTACAGCAGCCCTCAGACACTTTGCCAAGGATCAACCAGTTATCCCTAGCTAGAATGACAAAACTGTGGGAATCCCTGATCCTTCAAGAGGGCTGCACCCACAGCGTCTGGACCAGAGTGGTGCCCGCAGCCAACATCTCAGACAGGAATACACAGCTTCTGGTCCAGAGTGAGGCACCCAGCCTTCAGACCAGAGTGGAGCCCACAGTTACCAGCCTCCAGACCAGAGTGGTGCCCCCAGGCGCCAACTCAACCTAGGTGCACATTCTCCAGGCCCAGAGCAGAGCAATCAGCCTCTGGCCTAGAGACTTGCTGGGCGCTCCTCTCACTTTCCCAGACAGAAATGTGTGCCCCAGGATAACAGACTGAGTTTCCCTGTTGGGAGAAAACCCCATAGCTAGGGAATTAGCAGGTTCTTCAAGAGGACTGTACCTGCAAAACTGTACCAACAGCAGCAGCTCACTAAATTTATAACGAGAAACCCAGCAGTGGGGCAACTGTCTTGAGAACTTCTATGGGTAAGAGGAGAGCCCCTCCCCCCGACTAACAAAGACCACAGCTACTCAGGTCTACACACCTGAGGTGAGCAGTGGCAATTCCTGAGAAACACTGGCCATATAGTGACCATACCCAAAAAGCAGAGGAGGACTCCTTCAGGAAAAATCATCTTCCGGCCAAGGGGATTCTCCCTACCTCAGGACTCCAGGAAACAGAGAAACTAATAGCCAACACCTAAAACAGCCCAATGGGTAGAGGTCAGCGTAAAAGCTCAACCAACAAAAGACAGAGCAGTATGGCATCTCCAGAACCTAGCCATTCAGGGGCGAACAGCCCTGGACAACGCAGCATAATAGAAAATCAAGAAGATGACCTTACATCTATGCTGATGAAGAGGATAATAGAGGAAAAAAATAAAATACATAATGAATTAGAGGAAGATAAAACCAAACAGATCATGGCTATCCATAAAGAAATGGAGGAAGTTAAAGACAAGCAGATTATGGCCATCCGTGAAGAAATACGGGAAGATGAAGTCAAACAGTTTGCAGCCTTCAGAGAGGAAATAATTAAACCACTAAAAAAAATAAAAAAATAAAAAAACAGAACTGAAGGAACTAAAAGAAAAACAGGAAAATACAATCAGACAAGTGAAGGAAGTAAACAAAACAACTCAAGACCTGAAGATAGAACTGGAAAAATTAAAGAAAACACAAATGGAGGAAATAATGGAGAGGAAGAACTTAGGGAAGAAAACAGGAACTACAGAGGTAAGCATAACCAACAGACTACAAGAGATGGAAGAAAGAATCTGAAGTGTAGAAGATACAAAGGAAGAAATCAATGTATCTGTCAAAGAAAATGTTAAATCCAAAAAATTCCTGACACAGACCGTCCAAGAAATCCAAGACAATATGAAAAAACAAAACGTAAGAATAATAGGTATAGAGGAAAAAGAAGACTCCCTTCTCCAAGGCCCAGAAAATATTTTCAACAAAATCATTGAAGAAAATTCTCCAAGTTAAAGGAGAAGCCAATAAGAATACATGAGGCCTACAGAACACCCAACAAATTTGACCAGAAAAGAAAATCCTCCCGCAACATAATAATCAAAACAGTAAGTATACAGAACAAAGAAAAAATACTAAAAGCTGCAAGGGAAAAAGTCCAAGTAACATATAACGGCAATCCCATTAGAATCACACCTGACTTTTCAACAGAGACTATGAAAGTCAGAAGGGCCTGGACGGATATCAGGCAGACCCTAAGAGAACACAGATGTCAACCCAGGCTACTATACCCTGCAAAACTCTCAGTCCTCATACACAGAGAAAACAGGATATTAAATGACAAAAACAAATTTCAATAATACCTACACACAAACCCAGCATTACAGAAGACACTGGAAGGGAAAATACAACCCAAGAAAATTAGCTTCTGTCAAGAAAACACAGGAAATAATTAACCTTACTACAGTAAAACAAAAAAGCAACCAAGCACACAACCTTATGAACACAGCCAACATCGAAATCAAAGGATCTAACAGCCACTGGTCATCAATCTCTCTCAACATCAATGAACTCAACTCTCCAGTAAAAAGACACAGATTAACAGAATGGATATGTAAACAAAACCCAGCAATCTGTTGCATACAAGAAACACACCTAAGGCACACAGATAGACATTACCTGAGGGTAAAGGGTTGGAAGACGACTTTCCAAGCAAATGGACCCAAGAAGCAAGCAGGAGTAGCCATTCTAATATCTGATAAAATAGACTTTCAACCAAAATTAATAAAAAGAGATGGGAAAGGACACTTCATACTCATCAAGGGAAAATTCCACCAGGAAGACATCACAGTCCTGAACATCTATGCCCCAAATACAAGAAAAAGAAATTCTGGAATAGCCTCAGAAGATAGCAGATAAAGTGGGTTACTCTTAGCCAAAAGCATTGGGCAAGGAATATTCTGAATCCTTTCAAATGATAGTGAATGTGGATATTCCTGGCATTCTATGACTGCAAAATAAAAGGTTGTGAGATTTTGTTCATTATAAAGGTATATTGTGGCTGGAAGTACCAGTTTATCTGGGAAAGAGTTTAACTCCTTTCCAAGCACAATGGAAACACCATAAAGGATTTAAATATGAGAATGGCATTTATATTTTAAAATAGTTGCCTAGATGTTCTGGAGACAGATTTCTTATTAAACAAATAGAAAAAGAGCTACTAAAACTACACATATACTTTACATATATAGTATATGTATATAGTATATATAATATATGTATGTATGCAGTGTATATTAAGTAAGTGTATATGGTATATATTTATACTTTAAAAATAACATATAAAATGTATATATAATTCTATATATTATACAAATATATGTATAAATATACATATACAAATATATCTATATAATTATATACAGTTTATATATATATTTACATTAAATATATATACTTTTATGTATAAGAATATATGTAATTTATATGTTTTTTATACATACACTTTATATACATATATATTTATATATGGATATATAGATAGATATATACTACAATAATTAGGAAATCCATTAATTGGTAGTCTGGGCAGGATTTATTACAAAAGTAATGAAAATGAATTCCTTATAAATTACAAAGCTTTATGGCCTAGGAGTCTGAAACATGTGTGAATTTGTACCTTTAAATCACCAAGTACAGTTCCAGTATACAGAATCATTATACAAATACCCATATTATCTCAATTAATGTTATGACTACTATAGTTGCTTGGAGTAATTTGTCTTGTATTTGGGAGGATGTTTGGATGTTACTGGGGGGGATTTGGCTTCTTTACTTTATTACGACTTGCTGGTTTTGAAATGGGTTTTACAAACCATAATATGATTTTGTTGTAGAGTGTTAGAATGACATATATAAGGTAAAATAAATGCTAAAAAAGAGAATAAACCATGTTCCTTACTTTTAGTGTACTGATTAACTTGTTTAAGAACCTTAAATAATACTTTAGCATATTTTCCATTTCCCTTTAAGAAGCTTCTTTGTTGTTTCTAGTCTTTGTAACTCCATTCTCTAAGAATAACGTAAAGACCACAAGCATCATGGCAGTTCTTTTCAGCATCACTTGCATACTTTGCATGAATAATCATTTGAAGGCTTCTGAATGTCAGAGCTGAAGACAATATGGAGGCCATCAGTTGTCACAAATATTGGCCTAATTTTCTCAGTCATAAACCTAAAGGATGTGACAAAAAGAAAGTATCTCTACACTTCAGAGACACCAAACAATGTATTGGAAGTGCCCTATACTCTCCATCCATGTGAAAGATGGCCCAACTACAGCCACCTACAGCTTACTTATCAAGTTATCCAGGACAAATTGCTTTACGTTTTGAAGCTCAATTTCATCATAGTAAAAGGATAACTTTAATCTCCGCCCTGCCAAGCAACATAGCTGAAGCATAAACAGAAGAGCACACTACAAAGCACATTATGACTTGTAGTGCATACTTGTTATGCTTCTCGGGCCACATTTACTTTCTATCATGGCAAACCAACAGATGGAATTCTGCAGTTTCTTGCATAAAGGCAGTGAGTGTGGCACATAACCACCTGTGCTCATAGACTCCCGAGGCAAATGGACCAGGATGCCTTGTTCTTGTGCCATTGGTGGGTTTGGGCAGGAAATTTACAGATACTTATTCTGAGTCCTAATATCTTTAAACACAGCTTCAGGAGAAGGCATTGGGTGTTGTTTGTATTTCTCTATGAGAAAGGAGACCAGGTGAAGTGAACAGGGTGTTTTTGAAAGCTGACATAGGATCATACACCAGTACTCAGTAGTTCCAGTAGAGTTTTTCAGAGGCCCTCTGTGGTAGGATCCTTCCTGTTCCTCGTCTTCTCCTGCTTCCCATGTCTATTACATTTGCCTTTCTGAATAAGGATTGAACATCTTCCCTAGGGTCTTCCTAGTTGTTTAGCTTCTTTAGGAGTATAGATTTAAGTATGGTTATCCTCTATTATATGGCTAATAACCACTTATGAGTGAGTATATACCATGTGTGTCTGTTTCTGGGTTACCTCACTCAGGATGATCTTTTCTATTTCCCACCATTTGCCTGAAAATTTCATGCTTTTCCTGTTTTTAATTATTGAGTAGTATTCCATTGTGTAAATGTACCACAACTTCTGTATCCATTCCTCCATTGAGGGACATCTAGGTTGTATCTGGCTATTACAAATAGAGCTGCTAAAAACATGGTTGAGCAAATGTCCTGGTTGTATACTTAAGCATATTTAGAATATATGCCTAGGAGTTGTATAGCTGGATCTTGAGGTGGCACTGTTTCTAATTGTCTGAAAAAGTGCCAGATTGATTTCCAGAGTGGTTGTACAAGGTTACATTCTCACCAGCAATGGAGGATGGTTCCCCTTTCTCCACATCCTCTCTAGCATGTTTGTCACTTGAATTTTTTATCTTAGCCATTCTGATGGGTGTAAGGTGAAATCTCAGGGTTTTTTGATTTGCATCTCTCTGATGACTAAGTATATTGAACATTTCAGTTTGTACCCTGGCTCTTGTTGCTCCCTTGTCTCCTCCCAATCTCATCCTCCTTCCTTCTTTTACCCCTATGCCCCATCCCCTCATCCACTGATAGGTGATGTATTCCTCCCCTTCTTTTTAACCCTAGCCTATTAGGTCTCATCAGGACTAGTTGCATTTTCTTCCTCTGTAGCCTGGAAAGACGGCATCCCCCCCCCCCCAAGAAGGAGGTGATCAGTAAACCTGCCAATGAGTCCATGCCAGAGAAGTGTTTCTCTGCCTTTCAATATTCCTCTATTAATAATTCTCTTTTTAACTTTGTATCCCATTTTTTAAATTGGATTACATGGTTTATTGATGTTAAAATTCTTAAGTTCTTTATATATTCTGGATATTAGCCCTCTGTCAGATATAGGGTTGGTGATCAAGGTATTAAAGCAGAGTCCGAGACATTTAGCCAAAATTTGGGCAGAGTACATGAAATTTTATGAAAGAAGGGGGAGATAGGAAGACCTGGAAAGGACAGGAGCTCCAAAAGGAGACCAACAGAGCCAAAAAATTAGGCCGTGGGGGTCCTGCAGAGACTTATACCCCAACCAAGGACCATGCATATTGAGGACCTAAAACCGCTGCTCAGGTGTAGCCCATAGACTCCATCTACAAGTGTGTTTTCTTAGTAAGGGGAACAGAGACTGTTTCTGGCATGAACTCAGTGACAGTCCTTGTCAGTGGACTAAGGGAAGGACATAGGGTAGAAGAGGGAGGGTGGGATTGGGCAGAGATTAGGAAGGAGTTCACAGCCAGGATACAAAGTGAATAAATTGCAATAAATGATATTTACAAAGTAAAAGTTAAAAACAACAACATTTAAAACCTTTATTTATTAAAAAACCTGTAGGGTTGTAACTGCTAAGAAGGAGCTGAATTGACACAGTTTCTGGTGCAGAAAACTCCTATTGTCTAAACATGTTTAGGAAATCAACGGCACATTTTTATTCTCTAAGCTTTGTCCAAGTGCAGCTGATGCAATATTGTGGTTTTGAACAGTTGGCTGTAAAAATCACTGCTAAAAACATACTGCAGATGGCAATTAATTGCCTCACAGGCCCCAGTCCATTATGCAGTGAAGATCGAAAATGATCCTACTACAAGACTATCCCAGGAAATAACAGTGTCCCCAGGAACCTGCCCTCTCCTGGTCAGCCCACTGTCCTGTCCTTGTTAGATAGGGATATCATTCAAAGATGCAAATGAGGTATTTTGAGCACTTTTATATTTATGGTTATATTACTGAGACGATTGGGAGTTTTAATTCTGTGGTTAGCCCACCTGCTGTTTCTTTATTTAAATCATAGTTCTGATTAATCAAAACCATGCTTTGCAGTCAGGTCACACGGATCTCATAAAGCAGGATGCAGGAGTTTGCTGTGGCTCTGGTTTGAGATTTATCTAGTAAAAATGCACACTGATTTATTCGTGTGCTCACAAGTGTGGCAGTGAATTAAAATATGATAGCAAGTGGGAAAGGTTCATAGCTTTCTGAATGTGATCATAAATAAAGAATTTCACAACCAAGTTGCTCTATTTAATATCTGTGGTTCTCCTCATCCATGAGTGTACTCAGGTCACTCTGTCGGTGGTAACTCTGGCAGAGCAGCATGAGCTTGAAAAGCTTCATAAAACTGGAATCACAAATCCACAATTCAATCAGCTGCTGCTGTATTTTATACACACCACACCAAAGCGTGTTGATTCCTTGAAGTGAAAGAAATGAAAAGGATATTTTCAACAGTATCAATATTTGTGTCCCCACGAAAATGACATGGAGCTAACTTTGCATTCCCCTCTATAGTTCTTTGAAAGGAGAGAGCTGCAATATAAACTTTGGGGAGAATGTCCCACACTGAAAATCTACTCAATAGAGAAAATTGAATATCAAAAAGAAGCATAACATGTGTTCTAAGAAGAATATGTGTTTGTGTCCAAGGTATATTTGGAGTCTATTTTCTCCTCAAATGATATTTACTAAATGCCCCATGGAAAGAATATTCTCAGAGATCTGACAAAGTAAATTCATACACAGTTTCACTTACAGCAACTTCTAATATTGTCAGAAAGCTAATATTATTTCAGACAGATTGATAACAAAACATAATTTGATATCTAGAGGAATGAAATAAACGAGACAGATAAGGTTATAAACGTGATGTCATTTATGTTGAGTATAGAAAGATTCTGTTACCACCGAAGGCAACAGACAGAGATAAGTATGGCCCCAGAGCTGAATTTCTTGTTTCACTGTGTCTTTAAGAAAATTTCTTTCCTTTGTGTATGGAACATTTGCATCTTCATGAAATCTTAGGAAAGACACCTGCTATCATTATTTTCCAAAATAGATGTATTGCCTAACTAGATATTCATATTTATATCCATAGATTAGTGCTGAACTCAGACATCATCAGGGAAATATCTTATTGCAGTGGGTAGCAGCTAATGCAAAGACTCAGAGAATGGGTGACGAGTAGAGTATGCTTATCCCTAAATGGAACATCAGCATCACCTCACGTAAGGCACAAAGAGCATCACAGAAGATGTGGCAGAAAGAATGCAAAAGAAGGAGGCATTTTGCCAAAAGTTGTTTTCTGGAGGTGACATGGTCATTGAACTTATGAACTCACTGCAGCTGTAGTTAATTGCAAAGACCCGAATATGATTAGGTCTATCAGCATTTCATCATGGAAGTGGGACGATTTCATGATGCCCACTCTTTCATGAAGTATTAGAGGTGGTTCACGATTGCAGAGAGAAATGGGGGTGTCGCTTCTTCAGTGGTGTAGCCTCCTGTAAACTGTCCAAGTTCTAGTAAACAACTTCCTATTCGTGCACACACAAGAAACCCTAATTAACTTTAGAAGGTCACACACAAAAAGAGGACATTTTAGAAGGGCTTTAGGGGTTAAAAAAGCAGGGGATAAGAAAGAACAATGAAGGGCAAAGCCAACTAAAATTTATTATATACATGTGGGATATTTTCAGGTAATATAAAAAGAAAAAAAAATCAGTGGTTGTCAAGAGTTCATTTGAAGTGGGACAAATGATGAATTAAAAAAAAAGTGATCCATGGGAAAATTTGATATGGTGAAATTATTTTATATGATATCATTATTATCTGTGGGCACATGACATTATATATTTGTCAGGACCAATAAAACTTTATAGCAAAAAAAAAAACCTGACCTTTAATGCAAAGCACCTGTTTATGTCAGTAATAATGTCTCATTTGTGAGTCATCAGTTGTCACAAATTTACCATAGTAATTGGCGATATTAAAAATAACATCCAATGGCAGAAAAAAAGGGCTGAAATATATGAGAATTCTGCTTTCTGTTTAATTTTTCTTTTGATCTACAACTTATCTAAAAATAAAGTCCATTTAAAAAGACAATGTCTTGTTGCAAATGATCTCCTGAAAACCTCTGGCAGTGAGGTTTATTCTATCACATTATGGATGACAGTAATGAACTGAAGCTCAACTATTAGTCAGTAATAGAAGAAAGCAGTGAACTTCTGACACACTGAAGTAGTATGTTTCAGACAGGATCACCTAGTAATTGGTAAGAGCCATGTAGTAAATGGACAAATGTACCCCTAAACTCTGTTCTCTCCAATACAGTAGCTATGAGAAACATCTTTATGGCTTGCCCTAGAATGACACAGTCATGCTGAGTTTAGAAAGATCTCAAAGGGGCATAATTGGGAGAAAGAAACACCAGAAAAGAAACTACAGCAAATATGAAAAGATAAAGAACACGCTACCAAGTTTTAAAGATTCAGAAAAATTGTATTTTCCTGATTATGCTGTTTCTATTACAGCATTTCTCAAGCATAAAAATAACTTGATTTAAACTTTTCTGTCATGCTCGCTCATAATGAAAGTTCCAGTATGCTAATAAAAAGCAAGGGTACCTTATTCTCTGTGGGCAACTTTTAAGAATCCAGAGTCATAACAAATTTTCTAAGTGATTATTGGTTAAAAATTATGATCTCTTTCTTTGAAAAAAACAACACTAAAAAGACAAAAATGATTACTTGTAGTCACATGAATTTATTTAATGATGGAAGAATTAATAAGAAATCAAAGCCTTGGCCCTGGGGCCTCCTACACTGAAATGGGAATATTCATTGTGATGAGTGAAGATCTACATAACATGAGAAAATATGGGCAAGAAGTTTTATAACTCTATAAGGAGACAGTGCAAGAATATATAGCATGCGAATACAGCATTAATTGCTATGGTAACATGCGAGGTAATGCACTCTGCTCGTTTAAAGAAGAGTATGTCTTTACACATTTTCCATATTAACTCCTAAAGGCATCATAATGTAGAGATGTGTGCCTTTAAGTACTGCTGTGCTCTTTAAAATTAACTAGTAAAAGTCAAGTCCTTTGCCATCGCTAAATGTCTACTTCTTCAAATGTAAAAAGGGTACATGCCAAGCTTTTCTTCCTCCTTGGTTTACTTTGGTGCCAAATCCAGCATAGGTAAATGGTAAAATGTCATATTGAGAAGTAGCAAATGATGGCCCAAGATGTAAGCTCTCAGGATATTATTACTCTGAAAGTGATTCTTTGGCTTAGAAAGGGTACATGGTATTGGAACTGGAAAAGGGATGTGGAGTAATTCACAGAACTTTTCTCCATTGTTCTAGAGTTTTGTTATGACTTTTTACTTAATAGCCATATTACAGGGAATCAAATTATGTGTCTAATTACATCAGACTTAATAACAAATCCAAATCATCTGCTTCCCTTCCTAATTACCATTTGTTTCCACAGTGTCACAATGCCTTCAGTCCAGTTGGATAACTGAAACATGAAGAAAATATGCTACCGTTACTTTAAACCATATTTTCCTTGCATCTGGGATTTTCTAAGAAGAGTTAAATATAAAGAATCTATGCATTTCTTCGTAATAAAGATGTATGTTTCATATAAATGGCCCATGAAGCTTTTTTTTGCACTAAGTGCTCTCTGGTGTAGAATCTTCATTTGAGGAAACACTATATAATCACTTGCATTACAGGAGAAAACACCTCTTAAGTTGTTTAAAGAACAAGCATAAGCTTCATGTTAGTCTCCTAACATATACCCAAAATTGCCCAAATTCTTCAGTGTATATACTTCCCAGGAAATTAATCCCTCAACACTTATTTTAGATAAAAATCAGAGAGATTTTAACTGTCTTTGGTGAACAAAAGAAGCAATGGTACCTGACAAAAGCTTGGTAGAGTTTTCTTGTTCGACTTTGCTTATTCCAGCTCTGGTAGCCCTTCAAAATATTTCACACATCCTGGCCCTCATAATATCTGGAACTGAGAGTGGATACTGAAGATTTTACTCAGGACCCTTCATATTTGGCAGAGCATTTTCTCATGGTAGCCTCAGTAGCATGCTATATTTAGACATTAATAGCTTAGCATTCTGTAGTGATGGGGCTTTTACTATTATCAATTCAGTTTATGAAAATACTGCAAGCTCCAGGGTAAGATAAATATTTTCTAATAATAGAGTTGAATGCTTCTTACTTTTAAATGGGCTGGAATTAAGCACAATACAAAGCTGTTATAATAATCTAGAAGCAAGTGTATGCACAGGTAGAAATACAGAGTTGTCAGTTTGTACAATCAGGTTCATAGGCATTTCCTTCCTTCATAGCTATTCATACAGGCAGAACTATCTGCTACAGTGCACTCTCTGGCTAATGACCTATATTGTCCTCTAAAACTGTTCAACACGTAACTATAATTAGTCCTTGGTATCAGTAATTGACAGCTGCCAAAGCAATCTCAGATTTTAAGATATTCTACATTCTATTTTTAAGACAACATTCCTTTTTAAGTGAATGTTTCATTGGCAAATGAATCAATTCTTGGAGCTTTAGAGAAGAAGAAAAATAACAAAATAGATAAAACCTAACATTCTCAGACAGAAAGATAACACCATTTACGCAACACCAGGACAAAAATGAGACAAATCCAGAAGGTGGGAAATTCAACAAGAAAACAGACCCAGAAGCTTCAAAAAGTCAATATTGTGAGACAGAGGGAAAGGGGTGGCAACAGTTCCATTATAGAAGACACAAGGGGGACATATAGTACAATGCAATTCCAGAGCTTTGAATCTTGACTCCCCAAAAAGATCTATAAAATATGCTTTTGAAAATACTTAGGAAAAATGGAATATGAAGTGGTTTTTACTAATTCTTATTTTGGAATCAATATTGTTAATAGCCATTAGTACTAATGCCCCAGTATTTAAGTATAACACCATGTCTGAAGTGTAGTCTCAAATTGCCCAGGAGGAATACACAAACAATATGATGAAACATAAAACAGTGGAATACACAGAAGCACAGTGTTTGCACAAACAATATAAACTCGCAAAGCACAGGTTACTACAGTTGATAATAAGTGTTAGGTATATGAATGTTCACTGTTCATTGCTTTTTCATCCAGGTGGACATTTCAAACTGACTATAATAATGAAAACGAAAAAAAAAATTGTGCCATTTCAGCTTGACATCTGGATTTATTTCTTACCAATACAGCTCTGGGGCTAGTGACTTAACCATTTTGTACCACATATTCATCATGTGTAAAAATAACTATTAGTAGTGTCTTTCTCAGAATAAGATCATAAATGTAGATATGATAATACATGTGTGCTTCTCAGTAAAGTTCCTAACACACAGAAAGTACTGTAAACAGTATGGCTTCTAGTAAAGAGAAATACACATAATCCTGAGTTAAAAACTGCAAGAGAAACATAAGTTAGGTTTCCCTTATGACGTCCATCACCATCAAGATACCTTCTACACAACTTCCTAGGAACACCTCAGTCAAGCCCAGTTACTGCCCTGTTTTATCAAACCCCCCACTATGCATGTGAGCAATGAGAATCATAGCACCATGGTCATGGGAAGGCAATCTTCTCTCCAGTGCTGAATTGCAGCTCCCTCCCCCTCTTTTATGCTGTGTCAGATTTCTATACTTTCTTGTTTTGATCACAGAAGCTTTTCATTTATGGTTACTGTGGCTATATATTAAAGGTGTTTTAAATCTTATATTTTGGTGTCAAAAATAAGGAGCTAACACTGAGATGTTGCAAGAAAAAAAATTATTTTTATGGCCATGACAGACTTACATTCTCCTCAGGAGTAGGAGAATGAAAGTAACCTAAACCAGAAAAATAAAGGGCTTTTTATGACAAATGATTTTAAATAATTAAAAAAGTGGGCATTTGCAATTATTTTTCTAATCATGGTAAATGTATATGTTATGTGTTTATGGTCAGACAGTTAGCATATCATGAAAACTTTTATGGTTAGTCAATTCTTGGAACAATGGAAACAACTTACAATGTGTAATTCACAAGATAATTTAGGAAGAACAAATAATAAAAAACAAGGTGACCTCTAGCTAAAGACATTATCCAATGTAACATTTTTTATCTAAAGAAAAATAGTCAGCTATCCCTTAACATCATACAGCCTTTTAATATGTCTAGAAAAGCAGCATAGACATGATCATCTGCCACTTTTCTAGAAATGAAATCCAGTGTGAATGAAATGATAGAAAACTTTTTTCTCTGTTTTATTACTTGGATCTAAAAAATAAAAACTGGCAAGAATACATATAACCAAATTTGTATCAGGTCCCCAGGGGGCTAAACCAAAGAGCATTAGCTCTGTATAGGATATGAACATTTAAGAATTGTCATTGGCTCTGGGGAAATATCTGTTAATTTAAGAGGAGTCTTGAGATAAAAATTGAGGTATTATCAGATTATAAAATATAGGCAGAGCCATGAGAATGAATAAAATTACTGTGGAAAAATCACCCACAGTATCAGAGGAGAAAATATGTTAAAAGGTCAGAAATTCTAGTTTTAGATGATGAGAAAAGTCGTAGCAGTGACTGGAAAGAAACTGTGTACAGGTGTCACTGTATCTGTGGGGAATTGCATCCAAGGGTCACAAGCAGACACCAAAATCAGTGACTGTGAGTCTTTTGTATAAAATTGCACATCAGGCAATACTCTCTTGTAAGTGGAACACACTCAACAGTATCATTAAATAGCTATGTCCCTATGCAAAGGACACTGTCTATGCATGTGCAATATAGATGTAATTTTTTCAATTATTTTCAATCCATAGTTGGATAAATCTGTGGATGGAGAGCCTGTAGATAAATCAAGATGACTCTGTGTGTGTGCATGGAATATTTACAATGCACATGGAAACAAATAAAATATCCACACCATAAACAACACATGCTCACAGAATGCACGTTAATATGAGTGAAATTGAAATATCTAAAAGCTGAAGTGTTTTATAGAGAAGCGATATTTCACACTATGTAAAAATTGAACATAATTGAAATAAATTATTGTGTTTAGTCAATAAGGAGTAGTAGATAAAGTTAAGAGAAATTTTGATAGAACAATAAACACAATTGATATAAGTACAAGTATGTTACAGAAGTTAGGAGATTTATATGTGATCTTTTCTGTAACCCAGAAATAGGTATATGCAGTTACACATCTGACTGTGTATCACATAAAGCATCTTAAAACACAGCACACCCAAGCTGAATTTTCTGTCTGCTTTTCTCCTTCTCTCCATCTAAATCACTGTCCTCTAATACGCCATGACTCAGTGCATGTCACTAACCATGCATTCAGTTTTTCATATCAAAACCATTCACTTGAGATAAGTGTGCAGGCCGAGACTTTGAAAGCCTCTAAAGTATTCACTCATCCAAGAAAGGATGATGGTTTCATTTTCTAGTTGGTATAAGCCCCTAGTTTCTGAGGATGAAATGATTTGTGCAGACAGTAAGGAGGGATAAAATCATTTTGTCACATTTCTCAAGGTGGTATTTTTTGCCACATGTGGATAGGGAGAGGCATTGACTACAATTTCAGTTTCACAGCCTATGGAGTCAATATCCATTCCAGACTTAGGTAAGCCTTTACCTCTGAAATTTGGGCTGCCTTCCTTTCTCTGATGCTTTATAAATATTGAAAAGAAATGTTCATCTATTGTCATCTTACTAAATGTTATTTTACTCCAGAAGCCATTTTCTCATTTGTGAATAGGATATATCTATATCTATATCTATATCTATATCTATATCTATATCTATATCTATATCTATATCTATATCTATATCTATATCTATATCTAT
>NW_026596430.1:2205909-2218035 GCF_907164565.1 Psammomys obesus | reverse complement strand
TCTATATCTATATCTATATCTATATCTATATCTATATCTATATCTATCTATATATATATGAATTATGTTATTATTCTGATTATACTATACATAATTTAATATTGAAATAAATGAGTTCTTGAAATTGCAGATATCATCAATGAAAAGGTGGCAATATTTGTCTTTTGGGGTCTGTGTTATATCATTCAGATAGTTTCCAGCTCTAGCCATTTACCTGAAAATTTTATTTTTAAATTGATCAATAGTATTCCATTGTGCAAATGTGTTATATTATGTATTTATCATTTGATGGACATCTTGGTTGTTTCCAGTTTCTGGCTATTATGAACACAGATTAGCAAGTATCTCCATACTTATATATTGTTTTAAAAAATGAAAATCCCAGATTGTTTAATTTTACCAATAAAGACTTCAGAGCCATATTCTGGGATGGAAATATACTCGCTCAGAGAGTCAGAGAAAGTCACTAGCTGACTTTCCTACTCAGCTTACATTTCAGAGGAAAAAGTCGAAAGTCAAATGCTCAAGGCCAAAAACTTGTTAGCTAAGCTGAAGACCCAGGAAGAAAAAACCTGCTAATTCACCTGACAGCCCAAGAGGAAAAAGCTAAAAGCTAAAAGCCAAAGAGATAAAGAGGCCAAATAGCTGAAGAGTCAAAGACCTAACATTCTTTTTTCTCCAAGCTGACTTCAATACCCTTCAACTCAATGTCCCTCCTTTATATTTCATTCCTGTCAGCTGGTTTCTTGCTCTACCTCTTGACCTAGAGTTAACTTTATTAAATCCTGTGTATAGAAATCTCTTGTATTAAATCTCTTGTGTGCTAGGGCTGAGCCACCATAATCACCTATTTACAATAAACAAAAAGTTCCCGGATTAAAGTTGTATATTAGATCTGAACTGTACCAAACAAGAAACAGGTCTTTACAGTTCACAATCCTGGGGTTCACAATAGGATCAAGTATCCTGCAACGATATGTAGAGTCCTTTGGAATTTACCTGAGCCATATACCTGGATCTTAAAGGAGATGGGCTCTCAGCTTCCTGAGGAACCACCACGTCGATTTCCATAGTGTTTGATATCAGTTTACACTCCTGCAAGCAATGAATAAGTGTTCCTCTTTCCCTATGTCCTTTCCATCATATACTATCATTTGTTTTATTCTTCTTGGCCATTATGACTGGTGTAAGATAAAATACCAAACTAGATTTAATTTGTATTTCCCTGATGAATAAGGTGCTTGATCATTTTCTTAAATGTTTCTCAGCCACTTGTGTTTGACTTTTAAGAACTCTGTTTAGTTATGCACTACATTTATTTTTAATTTGTCCAAATATGATGCATGTTTTTTCTCATATGAAGATGTTACATTTTAAGTTTCAGTGAGGGCTACAATAACTACAGAAGTTAAGTACACTAAGGGCTCACAGAAGAGGAAAGAATCTCCCATGGAAGTTGAACTAGAACACAGTGTTATGGCAACATAAAGGGCAAACTGGATTAGGAGTATCAAACAGAGATGGGAATACTAGGGCATTATAAAAGAGGAAGTATGGGGAAAGACAAGTAACACTTAAAGCATTTTGAATAAACATAGAAATTACAACTTTAGAATCTTTATAAAATATACTCACTCAAGAGAGGAATTTATCTGGAATCACCATATAATTGGGGAGATATTGCCCTAACTAGACATAGCAAATAAAACCTACAATACCAAAGATGGGTTTATCTTTTTGACTCAATGTATCCTTCCCACAAACATCACAGGCTATTGCCAAAGTTATTAGCTGTTCTACCCAACTAATTGTAAACCCTTGTCTTTTGCTGAAGACAACATGTGCCTATGTCATCAAAATGGAGAAGTTGAACTGATGTCCAGCTTGAAGCTTCAGCCCTACTAACTAACACTCATGACACTGGAAGGTACTCTGCAAACTATAAACTCTGTGACCAACAAAAGTGGTTTACTTGCAAGATATGCTGGTGCAATAGTGACACAAATGTTATTGGAATAACCTTTTTGGTTGGATTTAAGGCCCAATCCAGGAGATAGGGCCTATACCTGACATTATTAAAATGCAGAATAATCTAACTTTAGCTAGATCATTGGACTAGAATAAGACATAATGCTACTATTGGCTAAAGGAACATACCAATAAAAATAATTCCTAATTGCATACACTGTACTTATAGATTAGAGCTTCAGTTCATCCTAAAAGTGTCTATTTATAGAGAATTGAAATTAACTAGAGAACCACAACTGGACATGTGCATAGAGTGAGAGAATTTGGAACACTCAATTCTAAATGAGATGTCTTTGTCTAACCCTTCCCCTAAAGGATCTGGAATTTATGTAGAAAAGGAGGAAGAAACACTGCATGCAGATTGGCAAAAAGTAGCTTCTGATGAGGTATTTATAGAGCTTGCTACACTGACAATGATTCACACAAATACAGCATCCTCATCCTGCAGTTGCTCAGAGACAACCCAACATGATCCACACCCTACTGTGCAGGGCAAAGAAAAGGCTTAAAATTAAATTCATGAGGGAGTCATGCTTCTTCCTTCAAGGTCTTTTTCTACATATCTGCATTTTTTAGTCTACTTGGATTTCTTGTAGCAAAGATATTCACTCATGTTTGTGGAAATCTCTTAGCTTGTATTTGTGGGAACATTCCATTCTTTCATTAGTGATTGTCCTGGACGTCCTGTGTACACTTATTTTATTACCACTGAAAAATATGAACACTTTAATTCCATAGAAACATGGGAAACTTCTAGACGCATAAAAAGAGGATATATATATATATATATATATATATATATATATATATATATATAATCACTTGGCTCACACAACTTATTTAGACTACCCAAATGCTATACTAACATACACACACACTCACATGGTATACATATATATATATGTGTGTGTGTGTGTGTACCATATATATATGGTATTTTGGGTAGCCTAAACATGTTGTATAAGCCAGTGTTTTATTTGTATAGCTATGAAGATATAAACAGTGTAAATTATAACTTGAATAGTCTTTAACACAAATACATGTATTTATTTATTTTTTGCATGTCCATGTATTTGCACACACATGTGAACACAGTTGCCCATGGAAGACAGAATTGGTGACAGATACTCCGGAGGTATGTTAGAGGTACAGACAGTTGGAAGTCCTTGATGTGGATGCTGGGAACTGTATCTGAGTCCTCTGCAGAAACATTACTTTCTTTCAACCCCTGAGCCACCTTGCTAGCCACTTAGCATAACTCCTAATTTTTCAGCATTCCTTCCTTTACTCACTGGAGATTTCTGTTTAGAAAGCAACTTTTCCAAACTATAATTTTTAGTGTATTTCTTTATCCAGAAATCTAAAATTATTAAAATGGACAAAAAAAAAAAACAAAACTTGGTTCTTCTGGGATGGAGGTAGCAATTTGCAATACCCCCTCTTTCAGGCTTGACAGAGATCATGCTTGTCTGTGACAACAGAGCACTTTATTATCCCTCTTCATTCTTCATCCTCTGTTAAGTGGATACCGTCTATTTCCATTAAAATCTACGTAGCCCTGTAATGAAATATATTACAGAACAATAGTTAAAGACTTTGTAACCATTTTCTTTTACAATGCAAGTCTGAGATTTACCACTTGGTTTTATTTTATAATGTGAAAATTACTTATTTTCTCTTAATTTCTAAAATAGAGGTGATATTTTTTCCACAAGAAAATTACTTAGTTGGTACTTGAAAGAGGTAGAGTGATTCACAAAACATTACAAATATGCACTAAATGTCATATATCATTGTGCCAAAAGTACATGTAAGAGGAAGCTTACATGCTTCACCAATCTTCCTAAATGGAAGTCATAAAAAGAATAATTTCTGTACAAATCAAAGGAACATGTTCACAAAAAATAATATCATATACTAATCTGTTACTTAAGTTCTGCAAGATGTTGAACTCATCAATGCAGCAATTTCCTTAGCTATGAAACAAGGTTTGGACATCAAGCGTCTTCTTACAGCTCTGATAATAAATTACTTTGAAGGATTCCCAAGTACAGATGTTCATTACATGTTTAGCTCTATTGTAAAATAATGAATGGAAAACAGAAAATGTATGTAAAAGTAAATGACCTGTAAAAGTTATCCACTTTGTATCAGAAAGCATTGCAGGCAATTTTTAGGTATGTATTACATAAATTAAAATTGTAAGTTCTATTGAAGATTATTATTCTTACATTTCAGAACTAAATTCTATAATATTAGTAATTTTCCCAGACAGTTAATATTTATTTTTCCCTTTTATTTATTTAATCATTTTAGAGTCTGATCCCAGTTCCCTTCCTCCTCTCTTCCCAGTCCTGCCTTCATGTTCCCACCTCCCCATTTCCCCCTCTCCTTCTTCTCAGAGTAAAGAAGGACCCTATGGAATACCAAGCCACCCTGGCACCTCAATTCATAGCAGGACTAAGTGCATTTTCTCCCACTAAGGCCAGACAAGGCAGCCCAGCAAGAGTAAAGGGATCCAGAGTCAGGCAACAGGGTAAGAGATAGCCCCTACTCCCATTGTTGGGGGACCGAATGATGACCAAGCTGCACATATGCTACATATGAGTAGGTGGTCTAGGTCCAGCCCACGGAAGGTCTTTGGTTGGTGGTTTAGTCATCGTGAGTCCCCATGAGCCAAAGTTAGTTTACTTTATAGGTCTTTTTGTTGTGTCTGCAAGCCCTCCAGCTACCTCAATCCTTCTTCTCAATATTCCACAAAACTCCCTGAGCGTGGCCTGTTGTTTGGCTGTGGATCTCTGTATCTGTTTCCATCAGCTGCAGGATGAAGCCTTTCAGAAGGCAGTTATGTGAGACTCTTGTGTGCAAGCATAACAGGGTATCATCAATAATGTCAGTGGGTAACTTTTACCCACCAGGTGTACCCATCAGAGTCTCAAGTTGGGCTGGTCATTGATTTGCCATTCTTTCAATCTCTGGTCCATCTTTATTCCTACACTTCTTGTAGGCAAGACAGATTTTAGGTTGAAAGCTTTATAGATGGGCTGTTTTCACTCTCTCTCCACTGGAAGTCTCACCTGGCAATAGACAAAGAGACACCTGTCTTGATGGTGGTGTTGTTCTTATACCAGCCAGGGCAGAGAAGATGGCTGTCCTGTGTTCATCCTAGCTTGATACCTGGCCTGGTGGCCAAAAATGTTTCATGCCTAGGGCACATAAAAAAGAAAGAACGAAAAATAACTAAAACAGCATACTACTTAGAACACGCTGAAAATTTTCACAAACTATTAATGAAAAGAAATACATTAGTTAATGTTTTTGTTTCTAAAAATGACTGTTACGGGTCTGGTCTTGTCTGCCTTCCACATACTAAGAAATTTCAATCAAGCAATTTTTCAATAAGTGAGTTAACATGTTGCCTGTTTTACATAAGCTTCCTTAAGTTTCATTATTTGTTTGTATAAGAAATTCAAATCATAAACAACATAGAACATACTTAAGTAAAAAAGCAATACTTTTGGCAAATAACTTCTTAGAGTATTCAACACATTGGTTATAAAATGTTTTTAAAAAGAATAAAAACTCTGGTAAAAGAATTAAAATTTACACGGTCAGAATTTCACAGAAGTTTTAGCAACTGACAAAGTAAGAAGTTATTTTCATTGCACTCAGCATTTCAAGACTTTCCAGCCAATCACCATTCAGGTTTTCAACTGCTAGAGTGGTACAGCTTAGAATGCACAGATCTCCCATGTTCATGGATTGATAGAATTAACATAGTGAAAATTGTCATTCCACCAAAAGCAATCTACAAATGCAAAGCAATTCCCATAAAAATACCAACATGTTTCTTTACAACCATTGAAAGAACAATTACCAACTTCACATGGAAAAACAAAAAAAAAACAAGAATAGCTAAAACCATACATCTGGAGGTATCTCTATCCCTGATCTCAAGTTGTACTATAATCTAAAAGTTGTAATAAAAATGTCATGGTACTAGCATAGAGACAGACTAGAGGATGAATGGAATTGAATAGAAGAGCCAGAAATAAACCCATACACCTGCAGAAAACTGATTTTTGACAAAGAAACCAGAACCATACAATGAAAAAAAAAAAAAAAAAGACAGCATCTTCAACAAATGATGCTGGTCTAACTGGATGTCTACATGTGAAAAATGCAAATAGATCCATATTTATCACAGTGCATAATTCTAAAATTCAGGTAGATCAAGGACCTCTACATAAAAGCAAACACACCAAATCTGTTAAAATAAAAAGTAGGGAAGAGGGCTGGAGAGATGGCTCAGAGGTTAAGAGCACTGCCTCCTCTTCCAAAGGTCTTGAGTTCGATTCCCAGCAACCACATGGTGGCTCACAGTCATCTATAATGACATCTGGTGCCCTCTTCTGGCCTGCAGGTGTATATAGTAAGCATAAGAAATAAATATTTAAATAAATAAATAAATAAATAAATAAATAAATAAATAAGTAGATAAATAAATAAATAAATATCAACAATAAAGAAATGGGACTTCATGAAACTGAAAAGCTTCTGTAAAGCAAAGGACACTGTCAACAGAACAAAACAACAACCTACAGACTATGAAAAGATGTACACCAACCCTAGATCTGACAGAGGATTAATATGCAGAATATCTAAAGAACTCAAGAAATTAAACACCAAAAAATCAATAATCCAATTAAAAAATGGGGTACAGGGCTAAACAGAAAATTCTTATCAGAGAAATCTCAAATGACGGAGCACTTTAAAAATGCTCTACTTCCTTAGTCATCAGGGAAATGCAAATCAAAATGACTCTGAGATTCCATCTTACACCCATAAGAATGGCTAAGATCAAAAACTCAAGTGACATGCTGGAGAGAATGTCACATGTGGAGAAAATGGAACCGTCCTTCGTTGCTGTGGCAATGTAAACTTGTACAATCATGTTGGAAATCAGTCTGGTGCTTTTTCAGAAAACCGGGTATAGTGCTACCTCAAGACCCAGCTAAACCACTTCTGGGCATATATCTGAAAGATAGTCAACCGTACAACAAGGACATTTGCTCAACTATGTTCATTATTTTTAACATTATTTTTAATAGCCAGAAACTGGAATAAAACCCTAGATGTCCCTCAACCAAAGAATGGATACAGAAGCTGTGGTACATTTACACAATGGAAGACTATTCAGCTATTAAAAACAAGGAAATCATGAAATTTGCAGACAAACACAAGGAACTAAAAGAAATAATCCTGAGTGAGGTAACCCAGAAGTGGGAAAACATTCATGGTATATACTCACTGATAAGTGGATATTATCTATATAATTTAGTATATACATACTAAAATCTACAGACCTAAAGAAGCTGAAGAAGGAGGATTCTAAGGAATATGCTTAATTCTCATTTAAAAGGGAAAACAGGAGAGACACCAGAAGTGTTAGAAGAGAGAGAACAGGATGGGAGCCTACCACTGAGGTCCTCAAAAACCTCCTCCCAGGATGGGAATGAAGCAAATGCAGAGACTCACAATCAAACTTTGGACATAATGCAGGGAGTTTTTTGGAAAAGGGGAATATGGCAGGACCTGGAAGGGACAGGAGCCATACAAGAAGACCAACAAAGCCAAAAAATTCTGGGGGGGTCCTCTAGAGACTGATGCATCAACCAAAGACCATGCATACAGAGTACATAGACACCCTGCTCAGATGTAGCCCATAGAGAACTCAATCTCTATGTGGGTCTCGAGCAATGGGAGAAGAGATGTCTCTGACATGAGCTAGATTACCTGTTCCTTGATCATTTCTCCCTGGTGGGGTGGCCTTGCCAGCCCTCAGAGGAAGAAGATCCAGGCAGTCCTGATGGGACCTTATAGGCTAGGGTCAGACAGTAGGGGAGTAGGACTCCTCCATCAGTGGACTAGGGAAGAGGGATATGAATGTAGAGATGAGAGGGAGGCTACAACTGGGATACAAAATGAATAAATTGTAAAAAAGAAGGAGTAGGCAGAGGAGGAAGAAGGGAAGAAGAAGAAAGGAAAAAAGGGGTTCAAAGTACTTATTATATCTCATTATTTGTCTTTAAAAATGATGATAATGTAATTAGAAATGTGCATACATCAAAAAGGTTATAATTTTTAGTCTTTTATATGAAAACAACCAGCTAAAGCATTTTAAACTTTACAGTCTAGTTTTGCATATTGTTCTAGACCGGTCACAGTTTTTTAAAATACTGTCATTGAAGAAAATGTCTGGAAATAGTGACACTTTACAATGAGCAAGGGTGACTAATTGATGAGAACTTCAACCATTTTGAAAAGGTAGAAATGCCCTGGGTCTAAAGCTTAGTTACCATGTCTCCAGAGCTATTTTCAGCCTTCTGAGTAGACATCCTTTTTGACCTCAATGTCTGACCTTATAGCCTTGTGACAATCTAGTGAAACTTTCTGGAATACATTAACTAAACAAAACCCTAGTCTGCACTAAATAAAAGGTTAAACTATATTCTGATAGCATCCGAAGCCTATAGCTGAGCTTTTGTTGTCTTGAAACATCTGTGTTACCTGATATCTCCATCTGTGTATTTAAAAGTTAACTTGATTTATATGTTTCTTTGTTTTACTATAAAATTTTCATTAAACTGAAAATTCATATACCATATTAGAACTTGGGGTAACTTGAATCTGTGTTCATTGACCATGGTCTCTCATATTTGGCTCAAAAAAGAAAGAAAAATAAAAGATCTCCTATCCCCCTTACAGCTATGCTTTGGCACTGTTAATAGCCAGCAATAAATTTATTACTTTGTATGCACTGCACCTCACATGTGTGATAGAACTATTTAATCAGAGCTTTAATGTTGTCGTTAAAACCGTTTCAGCCCAAACAGAAACTTAAATGTATTCTGATTAAGTTAAGTGCCTGACAAAATTAATGGGAAACATAAAACATCTTTAAAAGTTAGAATGTTTTTCAAACTGTACTGAAAATAGAGTAATAGTCTGGAAAAAGTACTGTTGTTCTTAATATAAAGAATTAGAAAGTCATTTAAGCAGCATTTTGATTATAGTCAACCTAATTATGTATAAGTATTATATTATTTCTAAACTTCCTGCAACTGTACAAATCTTTTATGACTCATCTAGAAATTTTTATTTATTTATTAGTAAATTCATTTTTTTATTAATTACAGTTTATTCACTTTGTATCCCAGCTGTAGCCCCTCCTTCACCCCTCCCAATCTCATACCCCTCCATCATCTTCTCCCATGCACCTTTCCAAGTCTACTGATAGGGGAGGTTCTCTTTCCCTTCCATCTGACCCTAGCCCATTAGGACTCATCAGGACTGGCTGCATTGTCTTCCTCTGAGGACTGGTAACGCTGCTCCCTGCTCAGGGGGAGATGATCAAAGAGCCTGCCACTGATTTCATGTCAGAGACAGTCCCTGTTTCTAGGAAACCCACTTGGACAGTGAGCTGCCATGGGATACATCTGTGCAGGGGTTCTAGGTTATCTCCATGAATGGTCCTTGGTTGGAGTATTTGTCTCAGAAAAGACCCCTGTGCCCAGATTTTTTGGTTCTGTTGCTCTCCTTGTGGAACTCCTATCCCCTCCAGGTCTTTCTATTTCACCCTTCTTTCATAAGATTACTTGCACTCTGCTCAAAGTTTGGCTATGAGTCTCAGCATCTGTTTTGATACTCTGCTGGGTAGAGTCTTTCAGAGGCCCTCTAAGGTAGGCTCCTGTCTTGTTCCCTGTTTTCTCCTTCTTCTAATTTCAGTCCTATTTGCCTTTCTGGATGAGGATGATCATCTTACCCAGGGTCCTCCTGAATCCTGTCCTGAGGTATTAATATCAGAAATCAGAATACTTGTAGAAAATATCAGTATAGCTGAAGTAAGTTATTTTGCTCTTCATAATTCTGGTTTTGGGTGATGAAAATAAATATAAAATTAAAATCGACTTTCTAACTTAAGAAATACTATGCTTCAGAAAACAATTTTAAAACTCTTAGAAATTTTAATTCATAACTAAATATCATGCACCCTCATTTGTAACTTTCAAACTCTTGGTTGTTTAATTAATATTTATACAATGTCATATTTAAGTCTGTCTGGATGTCATTGATAGATCTAACTATTGCATATTCATTAAAAGCATGCCATAGCTGAGGTGAAAAAATTCTAGGAATGTTTGTTTCCAAAAATTTTTACTAAGTGCTATCAGGCTACATGGAAATTTTTGTTTAAAAAATATGACTTTTTATAAAAACATTTTCAAAATATCATGAAAAATGAACTAAATGTGTGGTAATATTTCTATCATTCTGAATTTGCTTGATTCTCATTTACATAGTGTTTACATAGTATTATATTATATTTTTAACAAATGCATGGAGTATCAATCTAGGTTTAGTACAGTTTACAAAACAGCTGACTTTCAGTCACTAAAGACATCACACAAACACTTTGTTGGATATATATTATAGAAATTTCATGTAATAGTTCAAGTAACAATTTTTAAATCTAATGTTGTCTCTTAGTGAAAAATAGTGGGTTTATCTTATTAATTTAATCATGTGTGCATAGTCCAAATTAGATATTAAAATACTTTATCATATAACATGCTTCATAACAAAATCACAGTGTCTATTGGCAATAGACTGATGTTTAGTTAAAAGCTTTCTCATACTAATAGACATACTAATTTACTAATAGCTTAACTATTTATTGAAAACTTATGTTTCATATGAAGCAAAACCATGCAATGTCTCTACAGGAAGGCCAGTCCTTCAATTTTAAAATCATTTTCACTTTTAAATTCATTTTAGGCTTTCCTAGTAAATATAGAATATAAATTTTTTTTCTGAGCATTTAACATATTACATTTTAAATTTTTCACCACTTTGTAAATACAAGATATTAGTTTTATCTTTTCCTGGCAACACTTAAAAATGTAGACCTTTTGTCTGCCTCTAATATAGAGAGTAATATAAAAGTTTGTCTATCCAGGTCTGTAAAGAATTGTGTTAGCAATTTGATGGGAATTGCATTAAATCTGTAGAAAATTCTCAACTTCGTATGGAATAACAAGAAACCGAGAATTGCTAAAACAATCCTCTACAATAAAAGATCTTCTGGAGGTATCTCCATCCCTGATCTCAAGCTGTACTATAGAGCAACAGTTATAAAAACTGCATGGTACTGGCATAGAAACAGAATGGTGGATCAATGGAATCGAACAGAAGACCCAGAAATAAACCCACACACTTACGGACACCTGATTTTTGACAAAGATGCCAAAACCATACAATGGAAAAAAGATAGCATCTTTAACAAATGGTGCTGGTCCAACTGGATGTCTACATGTAGAAAAATGCAAATAGATCCATACTTATCACCCTGCACAAAACTGAAGTCCAAGTGGATCAAAGACCTCAACATAAAACCAGACACATTAAATCGGCTAGAAAAAAAAGTGGGGAATACCCTAGAACTCATTGGTACAGGAGAAAACTTCCTGAACAGAACACCAACAGCACAGGCTCTAAGAGCAACAATCAATAAATGGGACCTCATGAAATTGAAAAGCTTCTGTAAAGCAAAGGACACCGTCATCAAAACAAAGCGAGTGCCTACAGATTGGGAAAGAATCATCACCAACCCTCTATCTGACAGAGGACTCATATCCAATATATATAAAGAACTAAACAAGCTGAAAAGCAACAAACCAAGTAATCCACTTAAAAAATGGGGAACAGAGCTAAAGAGAGAATTCTCTGCAGAGGAATATCGAATGGCAGAGAAGCACTTAAAGAAATGCTCAACCTCATTAGCCATTAGGGAAATGCAAATCAAAACAACCCTGAGATTTCACCTTACACCCATCAGAATGGCCAAGATGAAAATCTCAAGGGACAACACATGCTGGAGAGGTTGTGGAGAAAGGGGAACCCTTCTCCACTGCTGGTGGGAATGTAAACTGGTACAACCACTCTGGAAATCAATCTGGCGCTTTCTCAGACAACTAGGAATAGCACTTCCTCAAGATCCAGCCATACCACTCCTAGGCATATACCCAAAAGAGGCTC